>NC_071091.1:101297577-101387577 GCF_027358695.1 Spea bombifrons | reverse complement strand
TCGTCGGCATATGTTAGCTGTGGGTAATATAACATTAAATTCATGTATGTGCATTTTTATGCCGCATGGGTAAAGGTGGCATCTGTGATCTACTTGCTGTTTTGGGCACGGTTGGCCTTGAATGCCCATTAACCATCTTCTAGATCCACCATCAGAAGCTAATGGCAGGCCTTGCAAAAATATAGCGTGAGAAACATTATCCATTTTTTAAAAAATTCTGAAACCCTACCAAAAAATAATTATTTAAGGTTTGCACCTTTAGTGCTTTTTTAGCTTAATTTAAGTCATTGTGAGACACAAGGATGCTGAGGGGCAGGGAACGTGAAAAGTGTTCTATCAGTTCAAAATCTCTGAAATTAGAATTGTGATATTCGCTTAAAACTCCAGAAAAGCTTATTTTTAGGTGGGAGGAAAAACATAAAACATTGTTGGCTTCGGTGATATTAAATGCAGTCAGGAATCAACTCGGTGGTCATAGATTCCTTTCAGGACTGCAGTGGACTGCAGCTTCTTCCAAAGCCTTTAGGCTCTACAAACAGCCGTGTTTCCATTTTAAGGACAGGTTTTATTTTTCTCCACTATAATGTTTAATATACTGATTTTCAAAAATAATACTGGAAGTTCAAGAATCAGTTAATTGGAATGACGCTCTATGTTCCTCTTGAGTGTCAGAAATGTATATGATATTATAATGGAATTTTTTTCTGCAAATTGGCTTTTAAAGCAAATCTATCTCTTCTCAATTCTATATTTTATATTTCCATACATTAAAAACGTGTTTAATATTCTACCAAATAATAAAATAATAGAAATAGTTTGTCAACATTCATACTAAATATGCCCACCACAATTACACTAATGACACTAATTGATAAAGAAAATGTATAGGCTATAGGTAGCTATCAAATATGAATCTAGTTATACCGAAAGCTGTGACAGTTCTCCTTTAACCCCTTAAGGACAATGGGCGGTCCCTAAACCCATTGAAAACAATGCATTTTGAGCCCGTACATGTACGGGCTTTGTCATTAAGGGGTTAAAGTCGCTTTCTCATACAGATAACGCTCTGAGTGATCCAGTATGTTAAGCGGCTGTAACTTTTTATTCTTCTCCTTGTTTATTACATTAAAAGAACACGTTTCAGAGCTATTTCCAGTACGGGTTGAAATCAGAGCCTTCTTCTTCGTCATGTGACTACAGGCTACGATTAAATACTTACCGAGAGAATAAGAGAATGGGACGTGATCTGAAATGATTCAAAACATATTTATGAGCAGAATCCAACCATTTATAGTTCAAGGAATTATGTTTCTGGTGGGATATTTAATTACAAAAGTATTATGTTTAGCAGAGGAGAAGCACTTCTCAGGAGCACTAACCATGTTTTGCGGCTACGAATCATGGATATAATACCAATTTTTGTAACAGAAAACCCTGGTTACAATGTAAGGGCAGGCATGTAAAAAAAAATACTACAATCCCCATTTGGTTGAAATTTTAGGGTGCCTTTTAGGGTAAACCTGTTTGAAATGACTGCACTCCATTTAGTGGTGTACTTAGGACCTACCTGCCCCTAGGGCCTACCTCAAGTAGGGTCTCTACTCTCTTCCTCAATGTGTATGTCCACCAAATGGAATGACCAACAGGCAAACGGTGCAAACGCCCAGGCATCCCGTCTTTAGAGCGCGCCCACCGGCTGGATGAACATGGCGTAAGATTGTACGGTGTGGACAGCAGGCAGCTGCACTTATGTCATTTTATCGTCCCTTGGCCTTAAAGTGGCAGGGCTCCATTCTGGCCCTCATGCCCTCCGAGCTTAGTACCGACACATTATGTCATAGCCCGACGCTCCGCTTTAGAAGAATGGGAATATATATACTATTGAAGCTATATCAGCTAGGCACAGACATTTTTAGTACAGCTAGAAAGGAAGATCTGTGACCGGCTGAGCCCGATTACAGAAGAGGAGGGGAGCTGCAGCTTCTCCCTACAATATTTTTCCTATATTTTAAATAATGCATATTAAAGCACATCACAAAGTACATTATTTTTTTATTGTTTTATATATATATATTCTGCACCTTAATATGCTTTAATAGGCATTCTTGTTTGGTGAGGCTGCCTGGGACATCTAATTATTACCCACGTTGTTAATTGTCAGGTTATAATTAACATTAAATTCAGAATAACCTTGTATATTCAGCTAGACAGGAAAGCGGAAATTAGTGTTCAATTTTTCGTTTAGGTTATTATATTGTATGACCGTATTCCTGTGATTATTTCCTGAACGCGATGATATAAGTAGGGGTTTTTGTTAATTGCGTAATTTCGGGGTAATATATACATTTAGTTTTCTATACAGAAATGTAGCAAGTCACAACAGTTTGCCCGAGACCCTCCCTGCATCCTAATTACCTCCAGGATTTATCACTGACTCAAACTACAGATGAAAGAAAGTCCCAAGGTTTTTTACAGCCTACACCGAAATTATGAGCCGAGCTATAAATAGATATAATGACATCAAGGAACATCAGAAATATAAAAGGACTTCAAGCCGAAAAGTGAAGAGACTAATACTCCGGCAGCAACTGATCGTGGCTTTGACATCTCCTTATTTCAGATTTATATATTTTCATATATTTGGGAAACAAATTATTCTGTTAATTTCAACTGGAACAAAAATATTACAGTTATATACAACTCGGGATAGAAAAACCATTTTTCATGCCAATAATTGGCTGCTTCAAGCAGCCAAAAGCTGAGTGAAAACAGAACCAAGGAGGGGGCAGTGCACTGCAGCTCTGGAGCTGCAGCTTCTCCTAAAGACAAGTGATTTTTTTTTTTTGCTGCAGATAAAGAATGTATATTAAAGTACTTGAAAAATAGTTGAATATGTATACCTTGTTGGCAAGGCTGCAAGGAACAGTAAAATGTCCCTTTTCAAATGTCATGTCACCAGTCCTCAACTGGCTACCTGGGGCATCAGGCAAATGCCCGGTGGGCCGGTGGGCTGGTGGCCAACAGCGCCGCCTACTAAGCCAATCTGCTGCTCCTTAAAGTGCCAGGGCAGCCTCGTCATCACCAGTCTGGCCCTGCATGTGACACAAAAGCAAGCTCTTATAGGTTGTTGCCATAGAAACACTTATTAAACTTCCATAGGAAACAATACAAAGTCAGATGTTTTTTTAAGATTTATTTGCTTATCATAGTAAACAGTATAATAACTGAAGTGGAAAGTTACAAACCAGGATGGAAACGTTTTAAAACTTTACCAGTAATAAGAAGGAGAATGCCGGCCACAACAGAAATAGTGTGATGCCACGGTGTTAAACATCACTTTTTTTGTTTATACTGTAACATTTTGTACATTTCAAAAAAATGTACAGTAGTATCTATACAATATAAAAAAAATAATTTCAAGTTCAGTTTCGGGTTGCCCAAGGCACAATCCCCTATCCATCCATCTTAAATCTAAATTAACCCTTTCCGTGAGCAGCTCCAGTCCCTAGAAGTAGCTGCGCCTCGTGGCAGACATGCTTGATGGATGCTTTCACGCTCTCACAAGAATGGAGGTGCGCAAACAAGCTGGTGGGTGTTGGGGGATGTTGTACACCGGAAAAACATTTTGTTTTAGGAGAAATAAAAATGTTTAGTAAAACGACGGAGAGGGTGGTATGGTAATTGCTCGGGGTTATAGGCTTCAGTTTAATCTCAGAGGCGATCAGAAGCTGTATCGCATTTTTGGGAAGTGTACAGGTAGTGTCAGGCGCAGTATTGGTAACGCGCGCGTGTCTCCACTTGCACAATGTCGTTTAATCTTTGGTGCTTGATGATAATGAAAAGAATGGAATCCAAAGCATGTCGATTCTTTTGCATGGGGAATGGGGAATTTGTATTTGATCACATTGTGTTTTTGTATCATGTCATGGCCTGCTGTGTTAGTGCTAACGCTGTAGCATTTCTTAGCTCTAAACGGATCTACCTGTGACTTCCTTTTGCTGCTTTTGAAACTTTGGGTTAGTTGTAACTTTGGATAAACTCACTTTAGTTGAGTCTAATTCACCAACCTCATCCTGGAAGCTCACATTTTCATTAACTTATTTCAAATGTAACAATAATGTTAAAAATGTAGACCTTAAAGGGCCGGTAACGCACTAGGATGACGCTCTCGTAGATCAGATTCATAGCGCTATGCTGTGCCACCAGGAATGTTGTTATACGAGGCCTGGAGCTCATGAGTCACATCCATTCTGTCATCTCGAGATCAAAGTTCCTAGCAAATAATTTACAGGTCATTACTGGTAATCTCGATACTGTGTAACTAGGAATTCTTTTATACACGTTAGTGTCTTCTCCATGCCATTGGACATGCTAATCACATTGGAATTTTGGGATTATATATCCACAAGCTTCTATGTAACCAGATGAGCGCTCTCTCCTTATGATTGCTTAACAAAGTAGCCAGTGTCCTCCTCAGATCAATATTCAATGTGATTATACATTATTAGAAGGTTGCCACAAAAATCATAACTATTGCAAACCTAACAAAATTGACCCAGTCTCCCAGAGTGTTTAAATGTATGCAGGCCCCAAGTCAAAGTTTTAAACACCCCTTCTTCTAGAACCAGGCCCGGACTGGTCATCTGGCACACTCGGCAAATGTCCGGTGGGTCGCTGACTAACTGTGCCACAATCACACCCGACAGTTCGGGTGCTACAATGTGCAGCCAGCTTTGGATATGTCCAGCTGTACTCTATGCAAGCACAAAAATGTAGAATGTGACTAAAAACATGTAGCATGTGGCTATAAACATGTAGCATGTGCATATCCAGCCGTCATCAGGCAGCTGTTGGCCTTAAAGTACCAGGGCTGCCTCGTCATTGCCGGTCCAGCCTTGTCTCGAACTGATCTTTCGCTCCTAAGATTGACATATTCTTCTCCCTCCTCTCCAAGCTGAACATATTCGATGTGTTTTTACAAATGAAAATGCTAATAATATCGAAAATGAGTAATTGTGTTTTTTCATATTACCAGTTTATTGTTTGAAATTACAAACGAAAATGTGCCTTGAATGAAAACAGTAGAACAAATAAACCCAATAATTACATTTATTTGTTACAGTTACATTACAATTACAAGCCCCATACTTACTCGATCTGGAGCAGATTGAGTAAGTATGGGGCTGTCAGACAGCATTTGCCCCATTGTGCCAGATGGCCAGCCCAGCCCTGTATGCAGGGTTAACCATGACTTTTGTAGCAGGAGAAGCTGATTTGGGGGTCATGTACAGAGAGGTGAATCTGCAACTCTCCTGCAGACACCTTCTTCAGTGAATAAGCCCTATAGTGTGCATGCGTGGCGGTAGCCATACAGTTTTTTGAATTCTGAACGCTGAAGTCAGAACGTTCCTACAAAATATTTTAACTTTGATAACTTCCTATTTATTCTGCACAAAAAAGCAATATGTTTCTATTCTCATTGGGCACGTTCTGTTCCTCTTTCTTGTGTTTGAGTCAAACTTCACGGCATTCTCGCTCAGGATGTCAGACCTTCCTGCTCAGTAACAGGTTTTGCTTCTAAACTTCTGCAAAAAGTCTCATACTTCAGGTCTTGTGATCTCTGTGTTGATATGATCAGATTACAGTCTCATTCCATTCAGCTTATTGAGGAAACAATTACCTTTACACAGGTAAAACAGAGGCCATTGTACTCGCACAACTTGACCTTTCTGCAAATGCGTACTTTTACCTACACACTTCTCTTGTCCTTGAATTCCCTTCTTTCTGAATTTTTAAAGCTGAAGGGACGCTCCAGTGTCTCAGGAAGCCCCTTGAACAATGAAATCATATGAGCGTATTTTGTACATACTTTCATACACATTAGGAAGAAGCTGTAGCTCCAGAGCTGCAGTGTCCCACCTCTTCAGTGGTCTAACTTTTCGGGACCACTGATCCACTGCCTGAAACTGCCTTGCAATGGCGGCAAAGTGTTCTCATAAAAGACAATAGGAGCACACAGAGGTCTCGCGTTCACTGATCTACCGCTGGAGCTGACTGGCGGTAAGCATATGTCAACACCTACGTCTATAGACAGTTCAGAAGAACCACCAATACCTGGCTGCAGGTGGTCCGTTCAGCAGTTCCGAGGAGACTGCGGTGCATCGACGGTGATCCAGCAATGAGAGGAGACAGCTCAGCAACAACTAGCTTCCTTAAGGGAGCCATACATTTTAACTCCTTCTCCTCCCATGTCGCAACTTTCCTCCATATATCCTGGTGAGACCTTTAGGATGGTGCTCAGCTACTTGACAGCTGATACTCCGGGCCATTGTTCCCTTATCCTGTTCTTAGTTCCCGTTGACCTAGTCCTTTTTTCTTGTTAACCCTTCCCTGTTTGCATTAATGCACCATGTGTGACCTTGGCTTGGTTGATCCTGTCTGACCCTACCTGATATATTTGACCCAGCTTGCTCACGACTTTGCTTTCTGGATGTACGTCCCATATGTATAGGATAGTGGACTGGAGACCCAGTAATATAATGACATTATTTAAGGGGGTGCAGTAGATATGAGAAAGCAGAGTTTTAAATTTAAAGTTTAAAAAATAAATTGAACTTATCTTTCCATGTCATAAAGCAGGACCTGGCCTGCTGTGAGCAAACACATGTCTTTAATTAAGCAGGTGTTTAGATATCCTTTCCTTTATTACCTGACAATGCCAGTATTACAAACTCCTTAGATAACATAACAAATAATGTTGGCAGTTACTGTCCTGAACTTGTTTTATATGTTATGACAGGAGCATAGTCGATCCATGTGCCCCCTGGGGAAAAAAAATCACCAGCATACCCAAACCCCCAAATTAAGACACGGACACCAAATTGCAGTGGAAAATTATTCATAAATCCACAGCTTAAACACCAATACACAAAAAAGTCATTGTCATACAAAATACAATATACCAATAGTATCCCGACACCACCCACCATGACAATGACCCCAAACAATAATTTAACAATAAACCAAAAACATAACAATAAAGTGCCAATACTTGACTTTGCCACAAATCCTACTAGGGGTATACCCAGATACCCCCACACCTCCAGGTTCTGAGCCACAGACCAGCTTGAAACCTACAAAACATACCAACCAACAACCTTTATTTAACTTTTACCACTCAGACCCCCATTCAAAACTCTCCAAACTTGCCTCTCCACCCCGCCACTGTGACAAAACGGGGAACCCCCCCAAACCATAAATAGGGAGGTAGGGACACCCACAGGTCTGAAAAGCAGATTAAAAAGTGAGCTAACAAAATGGCTACCAGCTATTTATAAGACCCAAACCCCTAACCAGGCAACCAATTAAATTAAAACAAAACTCCTATGGCCCACCTCCTAGCCCTGTCAAGACTCCCTCCACTAAGCTGTGCATGTTCCAGAAGCTTCACTATCGTTGGGTAGAATGTTTTATACGTATCATTTTAAGAGTAAAAGACTGTCTTTTTAAAAATAAAGCAGGTGTGTTTATTTCATAAATGTTATCTCTTAATACTTTAAATAAATATCACAATATGATTTGTGTTTGATAATTAACTTTGTTAAAAAAATTAATTCCTCAACGTAATTTTTATATACAGAGGGGTAATCTTTTGTTTAGGGCTCCTCAAAATCTAGAGCTGCCATTGTCCCCTTTGGACATATTATACAGTTTGCTGAATGTAGATCTTTTATGTGTTTGTTTTAGTTCTGCGTTGGAACGTAAGTAGATTTGAATTGCGCTAATGGTAATGACCTCTTGTGTATTTCCCCCTAATTATTTGATTTGCTTTGTAAATAGAGCGATCTGATGCCTGGGAAGGGCCCTGGCTCTGCAGTCTCTTGGTTTATCGTCGGCTAGAATTCTCCTGATGGAACTCTCAATGTCCCCTTATCTTGACTTATGTTGACTCTGTGATAAAAGGCACTTAGAACTCGGCAAATGGAAGCCTTAATAGCTATACTTCTCAGATTTGTAGCAGCTTTAACAGGGCAAATGTTTTTAGTAGCTAATTTTGAACAAGCATTCCATTGTTTTAATGATTTCTGTATAATGTTATTTTCCTTCTCTTTCTTTAATAATATATTTATTCATTTGCTATTTATTTTTTTAACTTGTAGAAATAGACATTAGAACATAAATACTGTCGGCATATTGTGATTGGCCATTATTGTTTTCAATGCTTTTATCACTTATCAATTCTTGTAAGCTCGTTTGAGCCGGGCCCTGCTCACCTGTTGTCTCTGTTAGTCAATTTGTTATGTTACATACTACTTGTTATGTCCTGTCTACCCATTGTACAGCGCTACGGAATTTGATGGCGCTATATAAAACAATAAATAGTAATAATAATCTTCCTGCCATGCACCTGCTATTCACAAACTAACTGGCTCCTTATTTTATTAACATTTCTGTTCCAATTAGAATATTTATTTCACTCTCTATGATATTAATGTGATCACCCAACCAGCTTAAAAAAAAGCAATTTTTAAGATGATAAAAGAGTGAAGAAACATACGCTAAACTAAAGCAGGTATATACAGCGTGCCCTGCAATCAGCCCCGAACCCCGCATTTAGACCACAATGGTCACGAACGTAGGGAGTTAACTGGAATGAGCCATCATTGTTATATCATCATGTGGAGAGTCTTTATTGCTCTGACTAGGATAATAAGGAACTGTTGATAAGACAATTAACTCTCACCCACTTTAACGTTGCCACAGAGGCAAGTACGTTGACTCTAATGTCGTTCACTCGGCCTGTTATATTGCACGGTTCCAAAGGCAGCTGGATTTGGCGTTCGTGTCTGGGCTTGCCTCGACATGCAAGCAGGAGACATTACATGGAGTTTATTATTAAATAATAAACAAGGAGTGGAGAGGTTTGATAGTAAGATATGGAACCGTTTACCATGAACCTGATAACCATCGCCCTGCGATCATTCTCTGTAATTTCCGTTATTAAAGTTCCATATACATGCTTTTTTTCCCCGACGTTCTTAGATTTTCATATTACTATGTACTAATATGAATATGAATGAATATTAAATAAGCCTATTCCTTTTTTACATACATACATACCATTTTGATGTATTTTCTTTTTGAAAACATTTCGGCGGGTCCTCTGAATCCTGTCTGTCTTCATCGCTAAGCCTGCCTATCTCTGACATTACTGAAGGGGCTCTTCACATAACTCTCATCACACCTATCACACACAACGCCTCACTCAATCACACTCACCGGCCATCACGGTGTACATGTGGATCTGTGAAGCTTTGCTGTTTCACAGGCATGGGCATGAAATGACAGGCAGAAGGGGCTGTAGGCAGGCCGAAGGGACAGAAGGGGCTGTAGGCAGTCAGACCACTCTGTTTCTAGGCAACTGTAGTATTTCAATAAACTTTTAAGCACTGTTATTAAGAGACAACGAGCGTTTAAGAGAAAAAAAAATGGCAGATAGTTTTCTTTTACCTCTCTCTACATGATGCAGACCTTATCAGGGGAAATTTTAAAAGTTCCTTTAACATACGATTTAGTTTGGAGTATTTAGAAAGCGCTGAATCATCCATCACGGGCAGTGATTTGGCTCTTAATTGTAGGCTTTGGACCAGGTCCAATCTGACAAACCTGGAAAATGCCTGGTGGGCCGTTGCCAGGTGGCTCTTTGGTCACTGCCTGTGTGGCTGATCCGGTGATGTGCGGCTGCACTCCGGAAGAGAGTGTGACGGCGCGTATCCAGTAGGCGGCCACACGTATACAATTTAGCAGCATTTTAACTAAAAAACAGCCCAGTCTGGATGTATGGTAGACAAATGGAAATCGCATCATGTACATGATCACTTATAGTTATTTATAACTTCCAGTATCTTGCCCGTGTAATGTATAAGCAGATATCGTAGCCAGGTCAGCAGTCAACCTATATTTTCCCAAGCAAATTATAAAACCTCAGGGTTATTATATTTCATTGACTTATAAAGCCCCAGCAGATTCCCCCAGCGCTGTTACAATACGGGCGACAGTGAAAAATAACAACATTAAAACTGACAAAATGCAAATTGACGATAAGGTTAAAACGTGTTAAGACATACGGCTACGGAAGTAGTAGAGGACGGGTTTACAATCCATTAGGAGTAGTTCAGAGGTCTTGTTAAATATACAGGGAACAAGCTGCGTTCATTTAGATTTCGCCTTTAGAGATGAAATCGTGACAAGCACAAACAGCCTGGGTCAGTAGCTCTCAGTTCTGCTAAATCCTTCTAAATCAGTTTCAGAATTACCATCAAAGATGAGGACCAGCACATCATAGTTCCACATCCATTTTCTCTGGCATCTCACCCACACTACCCCTACAAGTAATCACCCCATAGTACAAATCTGCAGGACCAGTAGTGGGCATTTGAGGTCTTTCTCGTGCCATTAGATACACACTTTGTCCCGTTCACATGGGTAGATGGGTCAAATTGTTCTTTTTTGCCATGAAATTCAATGTTTTACCAACCGGGCCATTAAGTAATGGGTTCGCGTGTGATACAAACTTTCTAGACCCTCTGGAGCTTACAGTACAGTCCCATCTACACCCCTGCCCTTGCAACCTATATTCATGCCAACTCACTGCTTAGTGAATATGCCCCAGGGATCTGTGTGTCCAAAATACATCTCAGAAAGTCTTTTATATTGTATTTCTTTTATAGTCATGCATTACTGAAAGCATCCTACACATCACGCACCACTTCGTGTTCCTTGCGGATTATCCTGACTTTGTTTCTCACATCATTAGCAAATCATTCGATGATTTACCTGGGATGCAAGTTGTAGTATCTTCAGCTTGCATGATTCTCCATAAACGCGTGCCATTCTGTTCACCTCTTATCTGAAAAAAGGATTAAATGTCCAGCAAAGTTAGCATAATCCATGTTACTTGAGTTGTTAGTAACACTTTTAGCCGCAAAGCAGTCTTTTTATGAATAATAAAGACTGCTCGTTGTATCAAATGATATTCAGAACTGTTATTTAATTTCAAACACCTTGAATTTGTCTCTGTCGGATGAGAATAACTATTACCTCCTGGTGTTGGTGGACTTTAACTCCTGCCATTTCCATATATTCTTTGGTTGACCGAGATGGGAATCGACAGCAGCTGAAGATTCCTAAGTTGTGGTTACTCTAGTTTTACAAGTTTGTTCGCTGCTCACTGGTAACTCGGCAGACGCTCGTTGCACGAGAATTCCTATCATTTTTGTCCAGCGTATGTCTGGTTGAAGATTAAGTAGGTTTTAGTCCAGCAACAGCTGGAGAGCCATGGGCTGGCTGTAGCTTCTGTGGACTCAATAATGTCAACATAATAACAAAGCACCTTTGGTTTAAAGAAGCTTCCTGAGAACATTTTGAGGGAGAAGCAATAACCGGGGACAGAAGCCTCAATCTAGGCACTTTCCTCTAAAATCTCCCTATAAGAGGAGGATGTATGTCTGATAAAAGTGGGTTTCATGACCTCTTATACAGGTTTTATTATTAGACAATAAATAAAGGAACAATAACCCATACAGAGAAGTGACTTTTGGTTTTCTGTAAGTTGTGGTTTATAACCAGTGAGAATTCTTCTTTCGGGGGGGGGGGTTATTTTTAAGTTTGATCACTCTCTTTTTTCTAATTTTCTAATTAAACGTGGATTTCCACAGAATCACCTCTAATGATGAGGATTTGCACTAGCAAGTCCACTAATCAGCCAGTGATGGTCATCTATGCCATGGAGAATGTATTATTTTCAGGGTTCTACTGATCATTAGTTTGTTGAGAACCTTTTTTACAGATTTTGCCTTTGCTGATAATATATATATAAAAGTACAAATGCAAACGGATTGAATCCAGTGCTCGCTGACAGATAAATAAGGGCAGAGACATTGAGCCATTAGGCTCTGCAGAGTGTTTCCCAGGGAGATACTGGGGCGTTTTTTGTTAGTGGGGTAGGTAATGTTGTGTTCTAGGTAGTGCTGAAGTGAAGCAGTGCGTTGGAAAGCGTTTCCATCGGTTTCTTCATTACTCTCACTGTTTGCACCATATGTATTACTTAATGTTTTATTGAAATGAAAGAAACTTTGGGCCGGATGGTGAAAGTTCTCCTTTAACATAAGGACAGTCTTTTTTTTTAAATGAATATGCTGCCAGCAACACCTATGTCCTGATTTCTACCGGGGGCCGTGTATAGTGGCCGTAAATATGCCATCATAGTCTAGAATAAAGAAATGCTTTGTGCATGTACAGAGCGTGCATCGAGATGGTTATTCAACAACGGAAAATCTTGGGATTCCATTTTAGAGTCTGTTGAATTAGTACCACGATGGCAAGTATGCAGGTACTGGTGCTTTCCAGAGGTGAACTTAAAGGATCCTTGTCAAACTAAATATAACTATGGGCTAAAGTTACCGAACTACAAGCTAGAGCATGATGAAAAATGTCATGTCACTTTATAAAACTTCCAGTGTGAAAGGCCATCTTTGTTCTTCTTGGAACAGAAGTTCGCTGGGGTTTCTTACATCCTCTGACTCCAAAGAATCTCCCTGGAGCTTTAGGGAACTTACACAAGCCAGTCAACTTGATGAATAGATCAGGACCACTCGTACTACTTGGCCAAATCGCATTTTGAGATTTTACATTTGATACCGTCAGTATTTAAACATAGATATCGGGACTTTCACAATTTTCACCCAACGGTTCATGAAGCTGCCAACAAATTCCCTTACACTGCTTTAATAGTCCATCATTTGGTCAGTGGGGACCAATATGCAAAAATTGTTGAAAGCAAAGCAAATTTTATTTAATGTTTTTTTTTTTTGGAAGTTCAAAAAAAAAACATAAAAAAAAACAACAAAATTGCATATTTTTTTTTCCTTCCTAAACTTTGGATTACTTCGCAGAAGAGACCCTTTGTCCGTCTTTGTCCATGCTGTAGATTGAAAGACATTATAATTTAAGATACATTTATGGTTTAAAATGAAGTCTTTACAATTCATACACCGCAGATAATCTTTTGCCGTCTTGTGTACCCGGTCGTACGCCGAAAATCATTTCGGTTCGGCCCCAGCAGCCCTACTGTGCTCTCGTGTCTAACAGTTTATACGTTTTGCAGTTGTCAGCAGGGCTTGCTGTGTAAAGATATGACAGATCTACATGTTTTAGCCAAGTCCTGCATCTCTCTCTCTGTTGGAGATTAAAGATGATCTTGTTTCTTTTGTATCCACGAGACAGTCTCAATTGAAAAGCTGGATGGTGACAAATGGGATTTGCTAAATTGTTCCCTGCAATTTTAACTTTTCTCTTTTTTTAATCTCTGCACAAACTGTCAGTTCGTCATTTCTTGGGCATTTTTCTCTTAATGAACAAGTTGGGTTTTTTTGTTGATGTTGTTGCTTTGTGTTTAATAGGCGTCCTCAGCCTCTGATGTTGCTGTAAGAAAAAATATAGAAAATTTGACGGCATTGAGCCATTCTCCCCATCTAGTCTGCCCGTTTTTCCTGATGTAGAGAGACTCAGTCGTTAATCGGTCCTTGGTCTTGTCTGACATTCAGAATAATTATGAATTATGTCCAGTCCCAAGATTATAAAAGCACCATTCAGCTACAGAATTCAGCAGTGATACAATCCGCTGTGTCTTCTCCTGAAATATCCAGATCAGGATAATGACACAATGTGGAAAAATGCACCAAATGCGGCCTTCAATCAAATTTTAAAATGTTTTATACAATTTGAATTAGCTGAGTTTAAAAGAAAAAAAAACTTAACAAGCTAAAGCGGACTAAGCATTGGGCCCTCGTGTGGAAAAATCTGATTATTTGGCCAAAGAGAAATAGTTTCTGTAAAGTATGTATGAAAAATATTGAAAAACATAGAATTTGATGGCAGATCAGACCCATTTGGCCCATCTAGTCACACATTTTTCCCAATGTACAGACTCAAACCCTAATCAGACTTTGGTATCATCTTAGATTTAGGATCCATTTGCCGATCCCATGCAAGTTTATGTTACCTGACTGTATTACCCTCTATCACTAATGACGAGGGGGTTGTTCTTTTTAACTACCACCTTCTCAGTAAAGTAAAACTTCCCTACATTACGCCTAAGCTTCTTACCCTTTACTCCGCTGTAAGGGAAAACATCCAATACCGTCTTTCCTGGTCCGGCATTCACAAGGAAATAACCTAGTGTCTATGAGCTTTTATACTTCTATTGGCAGCATCTCATTAACATGGATTTACATTATTAGTAGGTGATCACAAAGTGGTACTGGCTCTTTAAGGCCTGAGGCCGCCTGATGACATAAATGGAAATGCGCACCAGACACATAGCATGTAGCCGGCCATATCTACCCGCAGTGGCAGATCAGGTTAGTATGGGGCGCCGATGTTTTTCTGGGCCTATGGGCTTCGTCTCCCGCCCCACCGTTAGCCATATTACTCTACTTTCAAGTTACTTTGTGATGAACAGTCTACTTTTATTTTTATCTCAATAGCGTCACGTGACCTGTAATTTATGTTTGTGTGCTTTAAGGAAAGAAGGAAAATTTATGCGGTCATGTTATAAAAGCCAGCTGGATACTTTCTGCTCTTTTGGTTTTTGCATTAAAACGATTCCTCACGTCTTCTCTGTTCCAAATTCATATCCCCTTTCTACAACGAATAAACCATTTATAAAACCGTCCCGCCGGGGGTTTGCCGCTGCTCAGTGGGCCAGTGACAAAAGAGATCTCTGATCTACCTATCCTGCCCATTTACGCCATGGAGGACCCGATGCTGCGTCCCTCGAAGAGATGATGCCCTGGGGTATGATGTCATATCCTGACGCTCAGCAGCGAGGACAGCAGCCACACTGGGGGGCATGCAGCGAGAACACCTAAGGCCCCATCTAAGTTAAATACATCTCTGTCCACAGGGCCGAGACAGGTCTAGGGAAGAGTTTTTCTTGGAATGTGATGGGCGCCCAATGTTCCATTGGCAGGCAGTACATTAACCATCAATAGCTCCTGTTTTTGTCCCACTGATATTTATTAACTACAAATCTCTGTAGTGTCATTCGAATACATTTCCATTTGTTTTAGCCCCAAGAAAAGTATGCCTTTAGCCAAATATTGCTATAGATCGTGTCTTCGTGACCTGTTTTTAACGCATTGCTTTATTTCGGCTGGAGGAACTCTACACTTTTTCGGTTACTATTCTTTGATTATGTATAAAAGTACAGTGACGTCTCTTGTACGCCCCAGTGGCCCCAGAGCTCAAATGCTGGACAAGTTGAAAATGGGATTTAAAGGTCGGCCGACACTGAAACAAATGCAGTTTTAATTAGTTCCTTTTTGATGCTCTAGGTGAGGAAGGAATTAATATGCCGTGATGCATACACAGATCGTTCATCCAAATGCCTAGAAGGACGTCTGTCTGTTTGCTATCCAGAATCTTCTGTACTTTCGTTATGGTTCATGCTTGCCAGGAGATCTTAAATCTTCACAGCTTGCCCAAAATGTAGACGAATAAAGCAGACTGGCCTCCTTTGACTTCAGTGTACGAGAAGATCTAAAAATAGTCCACAAGGTATCCAGCACAAGGAATCTTTGAACTACACTAAATATAAAACAGTGGAAAAAAAGGGGCACGCTGTCATCGGAAATATAATATTTCGGTGTTCGCATGATAAAGTAGGAAAACGGGTCCAGAGAAAGCCTACGGTGTTCCTACATATGTTCAATTACAATGAGCAACAACACGAGAGATAATGAGGAGGAATAAACACAAATATCCTGATAACATGAAATTAAGATGGTTGCTCAAAAAGTTTACAAGTAAGGTGGGCTTTTAACTCATATTTATTGCTTCTTCTTCGGCCCACAGCCCTGCGTTATTGTAGAGAGTTTTGATATGTTGGATTCAGGAAAAGTTCATGACTTGAATAAGAATAAGAAATAGAAAGAAACCCACCTCATGCGTCTACCAGGAGCAGCCATCTTTTCGATTGTGTTGCTTCTGCTCAAGATGGCCTATGGTTTGCCTCCTAAACAGAGAGATCTATTTACTAAAGGGAGAGCTGACAGGAGCGTTGACAAGAGAGTTGCGGTTTCAACTATTTGACCTCGCTATACGTTATGAAGGGTCAATCCCAGTGAGCTTCTGCTGCCAGAAGGGCTTGGCCGGCCTAGTTAAATCAGTGAGGTTTCTTCAAAGTCTCATTGAATTGTGCATTGTACAGGGTCGGCTCAGCCCTTCTTGATGGAGAAACTTGCAAGTGTTGGCCACTCATAATGAATAATGAAATGAGGGAGCTGAAACCACGACTCTCCTGTCAACTCTTCCTTTAGTTAATAAGCCCCAAAGTAGTAACCTCACTGGAGATACGCCATTAGACGAGATCAAAGAGTGTTTCGGGTTCACACATAAGTCCCATGATTACCTAGAAATTATATCGAAAAAACAAGTATAAACAAAAGAATGCATGGCTTTTTTTGAGGAAATATGAGAAATATAGAGCAATTTAGGTACCAGAGAAAGACTATCCATCCTAAGAAACAAGCTTTTGGGGCTATGCCTCCTTTTTGCCCCAAAACGGTATCTTTGAAGATGTGCTCCAGCTACGCAACCCTGGCAATCAGTGCCAATTAATCAATTTTACTGCATCCTCTGAATAAATAAAGCTCTTTTTTAACCAATTAAAATTCTAATTTACAGTTTGGAAAAAAAAAAAAAAGAATAAAACCCATGTTTATTTCTGTAAACTTGACAGACTTACCATGAATCGTGCCAAAAAATCGAGGCCTGTTGATCCCGTTCAACAAAAACACTTTTGTTATGTGTTTGGATGACATTTCCAAAAAAGATAAAAAAAAGAAACTCGCTAATGAGGAAGTACTTGAAGCATATTGTATCAAACTGGACGTTAAAGAGGGTTCTGAATAATGTGGATCCTCAATAAACCTCAAACACAGAAAGGTTCATTGTGCAAACAAAATTGTCCTGATTCTTTCTGTCAAATTATTTTTATATTGTACATATTTAAATATATAATATATATATTATAATACACATGATACATTTTAAAGTAAAAATACATTTTTATTGTAAATGTGTATAATACACATTCTCAGTGTCCTAGAATAATGAAAAGCTAGGGTTGAGGTTTTTATTCTCAAGAAAATTCACTGAAGATTCCCCAGAAGTAACATTCCGCATCTCGGCACCCTTTGGTTTTACAGAACAAATGCCGGGTGCAACATGAATAAAAAGTAAGGCAGCAACTTCCTGGAGGTATTCTACTTAAAAAATGAAACATAATATTGGCGTCGGATCCTTCCTAACTAGAGGGTTTACCTTTCTTCTTCTTCCAGCTAGACCAGGGTTGGGTGAAGTGAAAAGATAATGCCTGGTGCTCCTTAACCTTTGCTCCTCCCCATGTATTGTTGGGTGGTTGGGTGGGGAGCAATATTGTAAACCAGTGGGGTTGGTGACTGTGCCCCCCCCCCAACTCCTCATCATGGTGAACATAGGTCATTCAGTGATCTTGTGTCTTGCTTAAAAGTAATCAAATAATTTCGCCATTCAGTACTGGCAGTCCCACCAGAAATGCAAATGGACCTGGTGAATGCTAGGCTTTCCCAAAACTCCAAGATTTAAAGGGGGTGTCCCATGGGAAAAAATACCCTTGCAAAAAAATGCACTGTTATGGTTAGCATTCACCAAAAACCTGTTCCAATGACCTTTATCGACAGACCTGGAAGCCGCCATCGTCCTCAATCATGCCAAATTTTGGGTGACTTTCCCCGTTCAAACACCACACTGAGCAGATTCCTGATGACAATACTAATGAAGTGTGTGCCTCCATAGTCTTTCGTTAATAAGGGTGTCAGGCTCTGTGATTAAGACTGAGGCATTTTATTGTTTACCACAAGACACTATGATAAGGAGTCAGGGTGTTTGGCTAGTACATTTTGATATGATAACAGAGAACGAGAACACTTACAAACATACAACTGAAAATATTGGTGGGAGCCCCCTTTAAAAATTAAACAAAGCTGTATGATTAAAGTCCCTACCACCATCTTAAAGTAGGTGAGCAGTAGACAGATGGGCATCAAAATGCGTTGGCCAACCCGGGGACATTAAATGGGTAAAATCTGTAAAAATATATTCTATGTTATAAATAATCCTTCTTTCCTGTAGATGGTACTAAAATGCAATTAGTTTTGAATGGGCCCAATGTTCTAAATTATGTATAGATTCCAAACATATAGAACTGTGTACTATAAACCAGATAACAGCCATATGTACTTAACACTAGTACACAAATAAAAGGAATAATTAAGATCGCTTAACCCTCTGATGGCCAGAGTAGTGAAGCAACATCTCGGATTCAAACGGTTACAGAACCGGCTGTTGCTTTCAGTCCGCTGCAACAATGAAATGTAATCTCCTTTGCAGAGATCCAAAGGCAAACCATACAAATTCTTTTTACTTACATAAAAGGTCAAATGCCAGTCAAAAGTTATATCCAGAGCTGTGTTTAGAGGCTGGATCTGTATTTACCCATCATGATAAGCTGCATTATTTAGATGTATAACCGGTGTGAAGAATGTCTTTTTACCTTAATGCTCCGGGGTAGTTTGGCTTCTATCCATCAATCAAAAAGGTCACTCAAACCCGCACATGGCGTGCAAGCTACAAGTAAAAAGGGTTTTCAAGCAAAAATCACCTCTTCGGTAATATTCAACAACGCTGAGACATTTTCATTTTACTTTTTAAATTCTTTTAAAATGTTCACACACATTTCACTTGTGATTGATTTAGATAAATGAATGGGCAAAGGAGTTTGGGGAGAGATAGAGGGGTGATATGATAAAGGGTCACATGTGTTCTGCAGCTCCAATGGATAAAATCGTAGCAGCAGCCAATCACAGTGTTGTTATTCTCATTGACCTCGGGTCAATGCCACAAATCATACTCAAGTACACTTCCTGCTTTCAGTAGAGGCAGCCAGGGGAGGAGAAAAGCGCTGGCACCCAATTGCATGTCGTAAAATGGGCGGGAGTTCATGCAAAATGGTGTATTCCTCGCAATCAGTCCAGGACTGTACGCACCATGCCTTTCTTATAAATTTAGAATTGCGATTTTAGGCCTCAATTACACTTGTACTGTAAGGCTCCAGACCAAACTCTATACCCTTGGGGGCATTTGCAGGGGAGATTGCCAGCGCGCCCCTGGCCCTGGTGCTGCCTGGCAATAAGACCAGCCATGGGTTGGAGGAACGTGGATAATTCTCAAAATTCCTCAGATTTTAATCTAAAGGCTAAGGTGATTGAACATCATTTCCTCCAAGGGGTTAAACAGTTTCCTATATATATATTACCCAAAGGGTTAACTGTTTAAAAGTATGCAAGCACCTGCTTTTTGTGGCTCGGCATACAAAGCCCTTTCCATAGAATAAAACCGCATCTCACTGTCACTCTCTACTTCTCCTAGCCTCGTACCCTAATTCCCATGTTTCTTTTGATCATATTGGAGCAGTAACTTGTTATTACATAAAGAATTTAGAACTCAGATGAAAAGAACCCTTTGATGTTGCTCACCCCAGGACTCTGACGTTCTAACCTACCTTTTTTTTTCCCGGTGTAGGGTGTAAAAGCAGAATAATTATTTTTTTTCCTCCCCTACAAATAAAAATATTAATAAAGAAAACAGTAGGCTTGTGGAATACACTTTTGCTTTAAATACCCTATATTTTTATCTTCCAGTGAAATATATGCGAGAAGCCACTCCGTATGTGAAGAAAGGGTCCCCGGTAACAGAAATAGGTTGGGAAACTCCTCCACCAGAATCCCCTCGATTAGGGAATCCCTCAACATTGTCTCCATCACCTGTCCCTGTGCCCATCCATGGAGATAGGAAGACCATTCCCCTCAAGATGTGCTTTGTGACAAGGGCAATGACACTTTCCGATCCAGAAAGCAGGTATGGTTCTCAGAAGTGCTGCCTGCGTAAATAAACGTATGTCTTCCATCTCGGTGGATTTTGGTCTACATTGTGGAAAAAAAATTATATGATGCCGTCTAGCTCCAATTTGTATCTTAAAACCCAACTACCGTACTTGACTTTACCTTTTATCCCTGTTATATATCCCCATTTTTAGCATAACTATATTTATTATAACTACCTATAAGTTTTCACAAGAATTGTTTCGGAAATAGTAATATTGAGTGACTATTGTAACTTATTGGAGCTGAGATCTATGACAGAAACTGATAAAACTAAGATCAGATCAACTTCCCATAGGGAAGTTCTCTCCTTTCTCTTCGCCTCACGCTTCCAAAAGTGCTGACTCAGCCAATCAACAACAATCAGCAACTTACCACTAGGGGAAGATGACTGAATGGGGAGGAATGGTTAAAGTGGCTGTTTCCATGGAATACAAACAAGATGGGTTTCTAATGCATATGGCGGACTTATTTTAATCATTTCATACCGTTACACAGTAGTGAACTTTAAAATGTAAGAAAATCATAAAAAAAAAGCCATGTTCGGGCATCAATATGTTAACAGGTATTACAATATATAATATACTCATATAATAGTTACTGGGGCAAGCGAGTCAATTGATATTTGGGTAACTTACGCATTGAAAAAGTTATTAAAGGGGAAGGCTTTTTTACACTCGAGGATCACAACTTTTTTTTAGCAATTTCACTGTCCAACAGTAATTTGCCTCTTTCTTATTTATCGTTTACACAATACAGTATACACATTGTAAATTATACACAGCTAATGAAAATGGGGAGTCTGGAAGCATCTAATATACGTGTGGTTTTCATCTACTCTTGGTATTTAAAGACAAGTTTTAGAAAGTGTCAACCTAATATTGTCATTTGGTGGACTGTATGGGAACTTGATGGCACTGACAGCAGAAAACTAGTCTGAGCTATTTCACAAAATATAAGGCTTTATCTTTATTATTATTATTATTATTATTATTATTATTATTTTTAAACTTTATCCATTTTTCTCATTTTTTCCTATTCTTAACTGTTATCAATACTGCTCTTTCCTAGTAAAATGTATCCCTTATTATTATTATTTGTTATGTATCATTTTATATAGCACCATCATATTCCGTAGCGGTGTACGATGGGTAGACAGGACATAACAAGTAGTATATATCATAACAGTTTGACTTACAGAAACAACAGGTGAAGAGGACCCTGCTTAAACCAGCTTACATGTGTTTTATGATGAGTATAATCATCATTTCCCCTCAAAGGGTTAATTTATACTTCACAGTATGCGCAGGCATGAAATAACTTTCTGTCACTTGGGGCTATTTTTTTTTTTATTTCCCCCCCCCCCCTAAATATATATTTATTGTTTATCTGCAACATAGAGCTATGACAGCAACATTAAATTGAAAATGTAAAGGGGAAAAAAAAAAAAACAACTATTTTTCCACAACTGTAAAAATAAAACATAATAAAGAAAAACAGTCCTTTATTCATGATGTCATGCTCTGTTCAAATTAAGTGTTGGCAGCACGGTTTCACAGAGCAGGTTATGACAGCAAAGGAGCAGCTTCGCTATCACTAACTCAAGTAAATCTGATACAGGATGGGGTCTCAGGACCCCCTACAACCCTGGAGTAATTGCTCTCCCATCTATTTCAATGAGAGCCCTGCCATGCATGTGCAGGAAGTGTACTTAAGTACATTTCCTGCTTTCAGTGAAAACAAGCACGGGGAGGAGAAAAATGAAACAGAAGGCTTATTTTCCAACTCTGATAGCATAAGAAACCAGATAAAAACCGTTAATGTTAAAATTGATCCAGCTGAATAATGCAATGTCCATATACATGGAATATATACCGTATATTACATTCAAATGTTACATTTCTACAGATATTAGCATAGAATAAACATAATCATTTTACACTGAGTTCTAGGAGACTTTAATTAGACATTATTATGCCATTACTGGAGGTAATTCTACAAAACAAAAAATAAAAAAAGTATAAGGCAGACTGTTTGGAACATGGTAAAAGATGGTGCTCAATAGTAATGGGATGTTTGGTTTATTACACACATTAAACTATATAATTTATAGTTTGTCATATGTCCAGGAAGCATGAGACGAGGCTCATTTGTATTTTGGTCCTCAGGGAGGACACAGTTAGAGTCTGATTTACATTTCCAAAGGGAATGCATGCTGCTTGAGTTCAACGATATGTAATATCTATGAATCATTGTAACCTGAATAGGCTGCCTACAAAAAATTAAGTGTGTGGCCCTGATTAATGACACTTACTGTATCGTGTAGATATTACCTTAAAACAAGTGTCCCTCTTTAACCCAGAAACAGTAGAAGGATACAAATAAAAGTGTGTTCAGTGCAATGACCGGTACAATGGAATATAGTTGGTACCAAAACAAAACTATGTAGTTTGCTTTAAGATATTGTTAAAGCATGTTGATGTTGTTGAACTTTATGATCCCTAGCCAGCCTTTGAGAGGCCGAATGCATGCCTGGAATCATGAGAGTTTTCATTCAACGACAAGTAGAGACCTGAACGATTGACTCTTGAGACAGTTGCAGGTTCCAAAAGACTACCATTTGCTCTTTAAAACAGCCGCAACACAGAGGGGCACGTTATACCAAGACTTTTGATGGGACTTTATGACCAACTGATTTTTATGCAATCGAGCGAGGCATTTAACCCTTTAAATTGCCAGCTTTGTACCGCATACATAGTGGTGCTTTTGAGTCACTGATCACTGATTTTGAGATGTCAGAGGGGGTTTACATTTACCGCTTCTAATTAGCTGCTCGTTTATTAGCCTATGACCGGTGTAAAAAAAACTGGAAATAGGTCAAGATTTAAAGGAGTGTCTACTCTGCCAAAAGGAATAACTTCCAATAAACTTCCTTTTTATGTAGACCTGGAGGCCGCCATTGTTGTCGTCATTCTGGGTGGCTTTTCCCACTCAAACATCACACTGAGCAGATTTTTGAATGGCAATGCTAATGAAGTCCTTCCCTCCATAGACTTGTATTAGTCAGAGCTGGGTGATTAAGATTGGGCCATTCCATCGTTTACCACAGGCAGTATGATAAGGTGTTTTGTGATTGCCTAATAGAATGGGCCAAGGTAATAGAGCGAGAACTCATACATATGGCTAAAACACAGATGCCTAAAAACATTATATCTTTTACTAGTAATAAAATCAATGATAAAAGCTCCCTTTTATACCACAAACCATGAATTTGGTAAGCCTGCCCTCTGGTGGTTTAGTGAATATACCCTCCCAACATATTGCTGAAGATAGGAGATTTGTTTTAAAAACATTGCCTTTTCTGACATAGATGCCAAGGATTACTATACCTCAAGCTGTGAGGTAATTAATTTTAGTGCTCTTAAAACTTTGCATTGCCCAGTAATGGCCGGACAGGTCTCCTGACACAATTTACTAAGGAAAAGCTGATTTTTCATAGTCATATTATATTTTCTCTCAATATATATATATATATATATATATATATATATATATATATATATATATATATATATATATATATGGGTAGTAGAAGTATTATTAAACACTCATCTACAGACACTGTTTTTCCCTCAGAAATCTCATGGTGCTGCCACAACCACAAGGGATTCTGGGTAGGCACATGCAAATAAGGTTAACATATATATATATATATATATATATATATATATATACACTTTTTATGAATGATTTATGTAAATTTTACTTGTATGAACGCATCGGAAAACTTGCTAATTCCGAATGGCCTCTCTGACACCTGGGATTATTTTTTTAATAAAAAAAAGTATTGGCCGCATAGCGAGAGCAGAATATGTTAGCAGTATTAATCTAACTCATGCTGCTTTGTACTCTGTTTTTATTGCTGGTATTACTAAGTAGGTCAATGTAATTGCCAATGCATCAGTGTTTACCTCTGTTTTATAATAAAAGTGTCATATGCCAGCGCTTGATGTTAATACCAGTCCCAAAAAGGTAAAGTCTTAAGTAGCGCATGGCGAGGGAGCTTTTAATTAATGGCAGGCCAAGAATACAAGTTTCTTCACAGCATCCCGGCCAGAAGTGTGGCTACCGTCAACCAGACCAACCATTCTCCTTTTTGCGTAAACTCTTACTTTATTATTATTATTTATTGTTTTATATAGCGCCATCAAATTCCGTAGCGCTGTATAACGAACACGACTTCAACTGTCCCAAGGTTATACTCTTGCAGTAGTAATCAGGAAAATTACTGGAATTAGCAATAGTATCTATCTATCTATCTATCTATCTGAATATAGTTGTCTTTATTAAATGTTGACTACCTCCAGTTTACTAGGCTGGACGCTTGAATGAGTAGAGCTATACCAGCAGCTGAATGCCCCTTAACAAGGTCTGGGCCACTATCAAGAGGCTACAACAGGTCCAGCTTTATGGCCCCCCCACTGTCATTGATGTAATCCCTCCATATGCCTACCTTCAATAACAATTCCATGAAGGGACGGGTAATTCTTTAACCTCAGGGGCTTTTTATGTAACATTTACAGCATCCTAAAGGGCATGTACTCCAGACATGAAATTCATAAAATCCAAATGTAAAATACACAAAGGCTTATGAGCGTGGCCCAAAATGTATACATGAAAGCAGCCGAGCGGACACTTGACCCCTTCCGATCCTTGCACCCTTCCCCTGTCTTTTACATACCCCTGCACAAATGTCAGCAATGTACATGGCGTAGGAAGGTCCATTGGTTGAGTCGTCATATGAACTTTGAGTATGGAAGAAAATAGGGGAGGGGAATGGAGAACTTACAGGGATAATAATCAAATGGAAAACAATCATTTTTTATAGAAGAGGTTTATTCACCAATTATCCTTTGCTAAACTCAGGATTAGAACACTGGGTTCAAAACCCGAATTGATTTACAATGAGATGAGTAACTAATGTGAACGTTCAATGTGTTCCTGTTAGATCCGCCAAGGATCCAAAAGAATTAAGTTGGCCTTATCAAGTTGACTTATTTCGGAATAGCCTCAGAAGAAACACCCTACTGAGGGGCTATTCTTGTGATATCTTGAACGTGAATAGATTATTTTTGGAACAATTTCCCAAAATGTTGATATTGTTACTGATACTTAAAACAGAAACATTACCAATTTATTAAAACATAGAATATTGTACAATATTATTATAATTGTAATATTATTATATTGTACATTATTATGTAGATTCAGTTATCCAATGATCACATTTTCAGCATTAATAATAGTTCAACTATTCTCCCTCGTTAAAGAGAACATTCCTTAATTTGGAAAGATTGATTTAATTTGACAAAATAAATGGTTCTGTTTGTATTTAAACATTTCTGCTGATTAAGACCTTTTTATTTCACGTGGCGGAATGAGGCTCGTCTGTGTGACCTGCAGATCAAACTAATATCCTGGAAAGAGGTTAGGACTATTCACGATTTCCTTTACTTGACTGCAGTAAAATCACTTCTAATCATTCAATTCACAGATCATAACATCCTCTCACTTACTCTAATTATAGCACATCCGCAGCGTCTTAAAACATTTTAAAGCGACGGTATCATTAATGGGGAATACTATAAAGTTGGTTGATGTTCTTAAAAATTCTCCTTTCGACCTATTTTTCGCATCACACGCTGATCAATCATGACTTAAACCCAGAGATTTTCAAACGAATTAGACCACCACGTAGGGTGACAGATCGGAGTGGAAGTGGCAGCCCCCTCTACCTCCATACCATGGAAAGGTCATCATGTTGGGTGATCAGGTTCACCAGCGGCCCTCTTCTCAGTTATATATTTGTAAGGAACATCTTGGATCTCCTTAACCTGCCAAGTTACCTAGCATGCTGTATTCTGCGTCACAGGTCCTTAAGAGGCAGAGGGCAGATATATGACTTCATACCCCAGGGCTCAGTCGTAAGGACCAAGGTTGTGTAAAGGTCAACCTAGGCCATCGGCCAACATACAAATGTCATTGGATTTAGGAATCCATTATAAAGGGTCAACCTTACTTTTAGTAGGTCAATTTTTGAATAATGTATTCTTTTGTTTACCAAAGGGCAGGTTGTTAAGGACTTGCTAAGATTCTAGCCATCAAAAATCTTATTATTACCTTTTATTTATATAGCGCCAACAACTTCTTACGGTCTATACATTCAAGGGGTCTGACAGAACATTACATTAGATAAAGAGGGTTCGGCTCACAAGCTTACAGTCACATTTTTCAATTCGATATAATACTGTAGGATGACAGTGATATAAGTAATTATAAAAATGTTGCGGTTGGTCCTCTTAAGTAATTAGGTAACTGTTGACTTCTTAATGTTCCTTCCCATGGTAGATTTTACTTTTTACATAATTCATTACATTCTTTTATTTCCATGTGTCTCTTTTATATGACAACTATATTCTTCATTTTTTCCTCACTTAATTTCCACTGAGGATAGTAAAACATTGCATGTCATAACAATCTTGATAAAAGTAATTTGAAGATCCATCAGGTGCAGTCTTGTAAAGGGACCTCGGTGATATCCGAGTTCATTGTTCGCTAGTCCCAGGATATATAAACACGTCTAATGACACATGCCTGCAGGGGAACGCTAGGTTAATAGGTTCAAAATATTAAAATTGCATCTGTGCTAAATTAAGGGAAAAAATTGAATTTTGTTTTTGACACTTGCTGAGAGATGACTTAAAGCAGGTCTATTATGCATTATTAATAAAAAAAATCTTTTATTGTTATTTTTATTACATAATGGATTATTGACATTTTTGGTCACTGGTTATTGATCAGATTCACTGATCGATGTCAGTGGCTGAAACAAGTGATTGGTTACGGATTTTTTATTTTAAAATATTTATTTTTAACGACTTTTAACCTAGTAAATTGCTATTTTATTTTTTTGATATATTATATACAGTCTGTCTCTGGCTGCCTTTAAATAAACGTTTTGGGTATGCAAATGCTTATACGATATACCTTATTGCTTGGCTGTTTTAACTCAAACATGGCTCCAAGGTTCATCTCACATATCCCCCAGGTAAGTATTTGGGGAGATGGTTATATTTTTGGCCAAGAGACAAATCTTTGTGCTTTCTAAGTATATAAATATGATGGGTCTGTGTGGGACACTAGATGCCCCTTTAAGTCCCTTGTTAGTTTTTGCGACCTTTGTAAGGGAGGAGTAGGTGGAAGGCATATTGGCCACCTTTTGCCAAGGATCTCAGCTTCCCGGATCTAAAATAGTCCAAATATCTTCCAAACGGTTACATAGATTGAAAAATAAAATGTACAAGCTGAATCGTGAGCACACATAAAGAAGAAAAATTATCAGTGGTGTACTTCAATCCGACAAGCAGATTCATTAACACAGCATGAGGCTTTTGTACTGTAAAAAGCATAAAGGCTCCGAAGTTTCGCCAAAGTACATGACGGGAGTTGAATTAAAAATATATAGTAAAACTGGCTGGATAACCCAAAATCATAAAAAATATCCTCATAGCATATCCAAAAAAACAGCCTATAATTCCAAAAAAAAATCAAGCCCATGTAAATCAAATAGCCATCTCCTCACCTATAGTTGCCCGTTGTGGCTAACTGGATGGCAAGGTGTCTCAGATCGAGGCTTCCAAAGGTTGAGGAAGAAAGTTAAATTAACACCAGGCCAGTCCTGAGTTAGAAATCCTTTACATGTTTATATTATGGTAGGTACCCAGGTCTCGTAAATCCTAATTAGTAGCTTTTAGCTACCTTTAAACTTCCCAGTTCCCTAATTAAATAAACACAGAGTTTTAGAGGTCCATAAATGAAAGGTTTAGATCAAAACAGAAAACGGAGGAGGCGTTTATCTTACATGGCTTCATAATTAGTATAAAAGAATATATATTTTCTTTATCTGTGCCACTAATGGGTCACTAATAACCAAAAATACATTTTGAAATCATTGGAAAAAGAAAAAAGCGGCAACGTCCCTCATTCGTTGGCAGTTACATTAAATTGTGCCAGTAGATTGAGGATCTAGTTATAACAATCCATAAATGTCCAGGGCATAGGACTGTATTTGAGACTCGTTATGGGATGACCACCATTCCCGGGAACTTCTCAGGGGGATTTCCTTTATGTAAGGATGGGTCTGGCCCCAAACAACCTTTGGTGGGTGGGAAGTAGGAGGAAAGAAGGTTGGACTAGACAGGAAGTAGATGGAGGCAGTGGGTGTGGCCAAATGTGCTTCCCTGCCCACAAAAAAAACATAATAACCCAGGGAAGCAGGGCTACAGCCGGAGACTCCTGGTCAAACACAGAGAGTTTTCAGGCGTGGTGACCACGTCGCCCCTTTGCTCGAGGACACTTACTCATTTCACATGTTACAGAACATAGCATGTAAAATGCTGCCCCATGAAACGTGAGATGTGTAACTAGGTAATGAATTCCTTTCTGTGAATTTATATATTCCAAATAATGTTACAAGGCTTGTGAAAGTCCATAAAGCATGTGGAATTTCAAATCAAAAATCTACTTCAAAGCTCTGGAAGTTTTACATATCACACCCATGCATGGCTTCATGACTGGCCCATTGAAAAAATAGACCAGGAAGTGATGACAGAAGTCTATATGCATTTTATCCCGCAAGACATTGTGAGAAATATCCGGGCCCGCAGATTGAAGACGTAAAAGGCACCACATGGAGACTGTCCCTTGCTTAAGTGGTAGCCCCAATGTTTTTTTTACCATAGGTGTTCAATGAATCATTCTGATAAACAAAGATAAAGAATGATTGGTCCATTCTTTTAAGTATTAGAAGTGCATATCAACCATAATCCCCACAAGTCAAGTAAAACAATTACAATTACCTTGGAACTCTCTCCAGTTACTCCTGAGGAGGGCCTACTGGCATACCGGCTATTTTCCAGTAGGCTGCCTGGTCCGGGGCCAGTCTGGAAACCTTCTTCTCATGACTGGATGCTACAGAGCTCCATGGCTGACTACAGGGCTCACATAACATACATGACCCTGGATGTCTGGAGAAGCAGCGTCCTAAGAAAAAGAAATACTTCGAACTAGCGAGCTGGCTGAGGAAGGAGTAGAAGGGAAGGTGTGTGATTATTTACACTCTTTAATATTGGAGTACAAAGCTTCCATTTCCCATAGTATCTGTGGAACCTTTACTACAAATAATTGATGAAGCAGAGGGCAATATAACAGTAGCTGCAGAATGTTTATAGACACAAAACTCATGTGGCCTGGAACTCATTTTATCTGTCTAATCACTAGAGAGTAAGAAGAACCCTTAAACCACTTTCTTTCAACAAGCACATTGAATAGGAATGCATCGCTCACCCTGTTCACTTAAATGATTCGTTATGTAAAATATAGTGAAATGTATATATTCAGATATGTGATGTTATACATCTGTGTATGGTGGTTTTCACAACAAAGAGGGCAAGATGAGTGTTTTGTGGAGTTTAGTGTGTTTTGCGTGACTGAGTGTGGTGTGTTTGGCTTAGATGTGTATATTTGAGTTTGTGTCATTTGGCTGGGAGTACCGTGTACCTTTTTAGGCTGCGAGTGATATGTTTCAGTGGTTGTCGGAGAGTGGTGTGTTTGGGTCTGCATCAGCGTGGCTGAGTATGGTAAGTATGTTAGAGTTTTCATTATTGTGGTTGAGTGGTGGCGTATTTATTAATTATATAATAATATTAATAGGTGAATATAAATACATTTTGGGGGGCTAGGACCTCACAAAAATCTGCAGCACAATAATAGCACAATGACATTTGAGGCTTGTGTTCATTATTGTTCAGGGCTGGCTTTTTTTCCAGTCTTGGGCTATTCCTAAGTCTCAGTGTTTTACAACAATTTTCGGGTGAATATGCAAATGTTCAAAATGTCTTCACTCTAGAACATACCCCATAAATATCAGGTATCAAAATCTTAACACCTGTATCACGTGTGGCAAGAGCCATGGAGGTTCACCACTTTTTTGTCATTTTTTTTTAACCTGCAGTACTTTTTGCAATCCCCTTAAAAATGTCAATTTTTCCATTATTTATGTGTCCGAAGCACATTTTACAAATTACAGCTATGTGATGAGAACATAAGGCCCCGAAAATGTAAACAACATAAGGGCACTTTAATTTGATCTTTAAATGTTTATAACTTCAAAGCGGTGTAAATGTCCAGAAGCTCCGGTCCCCCTGTCCTTGCCATCTTTAGTAATGTTTAGGCGTGAGTCAAATTATAGCTGCTAGGAGATATATGAACTACAAGGATACTATTAACACTAATGTGAATTTCCCTTCATCCCAAATATTTAAGGAGAAATGCTGTTCCTGCCTTTATGACTCTGAAAATACCGGCATCAAAGCAGCTTATGGTTAAAAACATGAAACGCGTCTCTGAAATGACTGTTCTTTTAAAACCTGTAAAGCAGTATCTGATCCTTACTTCTCCGGCTCTAGACAGGTTAATTATAATCCGACGGAGAATATCCAGATACCAGCCTTGTGTGCAAAGGAAAATTAACCCGTTAGTGTCCTTTTGAAGATATGTTATAGGTGGCAAGATATCATGGACACATTTTGTATCTGACCCAGAAAGCTGCTACAGGGTTGCACACAATGGTCCCACATAGGCGATGGGGTATTCTGGCCAGTAGGTCCAGGGGGTGGCAGCCCTTGCGCAACATGACAGAGAGCCAGTAGCCCTATCGGGCAATCAGGCTCCCTGTAGCACGGGCCAGTTTAAAGGGATATCACTGATCTCCCAACCAGACCATTAACACAATGGAGGACTGTACATAGTAGGTCATCACGTGTCCATAAAAGTTGGAGCGCCAGGATATGACATCATATCTCAGCGCTCAGAAGAAGGATGACGGCTTGACAAAGATGACTATGTCGCTGGGTTTAGGGGGGGTCTTAAGACTATATCTAAGAGAGCATGAAGTTCTGATACCCTACTATACTTATATTACAATATCAATTTTGGTAGGTGTGCTGCCACCAATACACATTGAAATAATACCCATGCAAGCATTAATTTTCCATCCCATTCTATATATTTATTTATTTATTCTCGTTATCACAAGCTTAAAATAGCTCCCGTTCCTGAATCCTCTCTTCATAGAAAATAATGGCAATGTCTGCTCGAGAGACAGTGGGCGGTACGCAAAATAGCTTAGATTTCAGCATACATGCTTAGAAAGCACATATTTTCTTTGGCATTTGTTTGGTATTTTTTATTGTCAGCTTACAGAACAAAAAAGAACGGGGTCGGAGGTCTATCGGCTAGAGGCTGTTTTTTTTTTTCCAGTGCAGTGTGTACACTGCAAACTGCCTTCTGCTTCACAAAGCACGTCTTATTGTAACAGCTGAATGTTCCGCGGAAGCCAATGTTGGAAAGGGGTAGCACTTTTTTTGGAAGACTTTTAGATCACGATTTGTCTTAAGGGAACAGTCTGGCCCCCCCCCAAAAAAAAAAATATTTTTTAATGTGTGTTGGAATCTCTTTTGCGTGGATTTTAATGCATTTTACTGCGTGGACGGCGCTGCGTAAATTCTTCAGTTACTAGTCTTAGAAAATAAGATTTCTGTCTCTTGTAAATCCTTCCTTGGCTGCCGCTACAAAAACCAGGATTTGTAAGCACGATGCGTGTTTTCTTGCACATGCTCACTAGCTCTCTAATTATAATCAGCGGGACTAGCATGCATGTGATTGGCTGCTGCTACTCCCTTTCATTTCAATAGGAGCTCAGCTTACATTTACTAATGTAAGTGCTACTGAGCATGTGCAAGAAGTGTACATACACATGCTTCCTGCTTTCAGAAGAGACAGCTGGGGGAGGAGTTACATTCCACAGAAGTGTTATTTTCCAATACAAATAACTAGAGAATGCCTGCTCAGATTTCAACGCAGTAAAATGCATTGGAGTCCATGGAGTATCAAGATACCCAATTACTTGGTTATATGTCTTACATGCTGCAGGGTCAGCAATATGGGAAAATGATATTTGTCCAAGAAAACATGGAAGATACGGTCATCCTAGTCACACAGTAATGTCTTGGAGAACATGGCCCATGTGGTCATCCTAGGCATGACATGATGTATACCTTTTTACAAAGCTCCATTGTGTTGTTAATGGCATTTGGCATAATGGTACGTCTGGTTTTGAAATGCTTCGTTGTGATAAGCCCTGCTACACAAAATCAACGTTTTCACATTAATTAATAGAACCTAGCCCAGTTATCAATCAAGGTGAATTTGAAAGTATTATAAACCGAGCAGCCAACCAGGAAGGGAGCAAGTTTGTTCTGGGAAGTATAGTTTATGCCCAGGAGAAATATCATTTCATTTAAGTAGGATTATGGACAGGTAAACATGCCAATTTAAGACCTCCTATGGTTGCAGTTAGACTTAATCCACAAAACAGGGGTTATAGTCTGCATGCTTAGACTGCTAGTGCTTGCTGTGGTCTCTGGCAGGGTCCTGTACTTATCCAGGTATAGATCATACAATTATATATATATATTATTTTTTATTTTTTTTTACATGGATACATGGATCGTGGTGGCTAAAAAGAACCCATTAGCCCATCTAATCTGTCCTTTTTAATCACTTTTTACTTATCAATTTAGGATATCTTGATACCCATCCTAAACTTTCCTCCTGTAGTGTGTTTGATTTATACAGGAAATATTTCTCTGAATATTTAGCCCCTTTTCTGTAAATTAAAATTTTAATATATTACCCCTCATGCCTGACACATTTAAAAAAAAGTAGAAGCTCAACATATTTGTTCATTTCATTTCAAGTAGTATATTTTCTTTAAGATACCATTATTTTACCAAGCTATGGAATCATCAAGTTTCATTCAGTCGGCCTTTGTTTTTCAGAGAAAACTTGGCCAAAAATGTCATTCTTTGTATGTTTGAAATGCAAGTACGTTTGTTTTCTGCCAAAATCCCCACAATTCTGCGTCTCAGCCAGTACATCGATACAATACACTTAACAGCCTTTTAGAGTAATTAAAAGGATATCAAAGCATCAGTTATAACCCATCTGCTATATATTATGTATTGGGTGACAGTTATTTTGTATTATAGATTTAATGATCATTATTGTTATTATTATTTATTGATTTATATAGCACCATCACATTCTGCAGAGCTGTAAGGTACACAGGACATAACAAGTAGCTCATCATATAACAATTTGGACTTAAAGAAACAAAAGGTGAAGAAGGTCCTCCTTAAAGGAACCTACAATCTAGAAGAAGTTGGGGGTATGAAACCAACCAGCCATGCAAATGTGTCTCATTGTAAACATAAATTAAGTCATGAATATTACTAGATAATGAGAAAGTAGTTAAAGAGTATGTTAAAGGAGGTATCTCACTTAGACAAAACATTAATAATGCTCTCATTATTTTACGTAGTTACATAGCTAAAAAAGACATATAGTCCATCAACTACAACCAATCCACAAACCCATATTAAGCTGATCCAGAAGAAGACAAAAAGTCATCTCAGAGGGGAAAAATTCCTTCTCGACTCACCCTGGATCAACATTACCTTTTCTACGTTTACTGATGATAACCCTGTTTGCATTTCATAAGCATAAGCATTTCATAAGCATAAAAATTATTTTTTGTGATATATTCATTGAAATGGCCAATGTCTATTCCAGAATGTAACCGTCTAACTATATGTTTAAGACGAAAGCTCCTTTCAGATGCTCATGTGTTGTATGGAAGGTACGATTTATAAATAGATTTCCAAAAAGACCTTAACTATACTTGTAAAGGTTTATCATATCCTCATGAAGACATCTTTCCTCCAAAGAAAACAATCCCAATTTGGACAGGCTTTATTCATAGCTGAAAAATGTTCCATTGCTTTTATCATTTTTGTAGCCCTTCTCTGAACCCTTTTTGTTTCCAGTATGTCCATTTTTTGTTTGTACTGTTGCCCAAAAGTACACTTTTTCTACCTAAAAACAGCAAAGGAACTTATAAGAATATTTTTCAGTTCTTGTGGCAACATCCTATCACTGTCCGCATTTATTTAATGTGACAATTAACTGTTCCTGTCATTACTTTTCACGATCAAAGAATTATTTCTAGAAAGGGTTTTGGCATTCAGCTGGTCTGGGCAATTAATGATAAAATGCTAAAAATGGAAGTAAAGTGGTAACCCACAAATTTTCACTCCACTATAAACTAGACTCCGCTGTGATGGTCGGAATAGAAGAGAGAAATCTGATCACAGACTGGAGGAAAAAAAATAGTGTTTATTCCAGTAAATTAAAAACAAAGAAAAACCTCTAACATAAAGAAAAGTAAGAAATAAATACAACATAAACCTAAAAATGTTCAGAAGTATAATGCACGTTTATAAAGGTTAATATGTATAAAGGAAAAGACAAAAGTTTAAATCATTATGTATGCAAATCAACAAGCACTGTGATCAAAAGGACTATTACATATATAATAATGGAAACAAAAACGGTGACAAAAATCAGATTATACAAAACAAATTCACCAACAAAATTAATCAAATGAAATGCAGCAATTGAATTACCAACAATGTAGATGCCACAAATGTGTTCATTAGTACTGGAAATATGTTTTTAATGTTTGATTTAATTACCTAACAGTTATATTTAGCAGAGTGGGTGGAAGTGCGGCATTAATATGAACAATACTATTTTTATTACATAAGTTGCTTTATATAGAGCTGGGGAATCTGATGGCGCTATATAAAACAATAAATAATAATACCAATAATAGTAATAGTGATCGTAATAATATAGTGGCTGTAATAGTGTAGACATGCTTGATTTGCCCAAAAGAAAATCTGGTGGTTATGATGTTCTTCTTAAAGGGATTTCATCTCTGGAGGATACCGTCTATGATGCAAGCTTCACCGCCCCCCCCCCCCCGATCTGTCAGTCAACCCAGACTGAGCGCATTGGGAATATCTGTGCCTCCCTCATACCCTAACTCCACTTGGGCATCTGATCCAGTCCTTTAGTGTGCCACATGCTAGAAACACGCGGCCACTTACTAAAAAGTCTAGGAGGCACCTATAAAAGATTAGTGAGCGGCCGCTCGCTTGTGATTTCACCACCAGTCCTTTCCTGCTCAAGGTGATCGTGATATGGTTTCCATGCTAGGGCTTTACCCCCACACCCCATTTAGTGGTCTGTCTCCCGCACCCCCTAGCCCTATATCTGCAGCCACCATCCATTCTACTGAGCTCCACGATATGAGGTCATGTCCCAGTCCAAGGAAGCGCCACAGCCAGAAAAGGCTTGACTTTCCATTATGTGGTCCTATTTATTCCGTGGAGAGAATTTCTCTGGGGTTTCTCCCGGACGGATTTAACTCACGATGAGCTCAGACAGGCTACCCGTTTGTTTGGTGTTTCTAGGCAACTGTCCTTAAATGAACTCCAATAAACTTTGCAGCAAATGGAAATAATCAATGATTTCGCTACATGTATAAAGATGAAAAGCGGAATAATGTTACTGATTCGCTTTATGTCTCAGTAGTAATCAATGGGGGGAATACAATACTATGTAGCCAGTGCCATTCCAACCACAGCATCCGCTTCGCATGTCGGTTAACATCCTTGGGGCAACCCCTGTCTGACGGTGAACTCTGTGATGTTCGGTGTTAATGTAGGACTACTTCATTTAAAAGGACCCTGTTTCATTTTACTAATATTGAATTGTACATCAGTTTAGATTAACATAGATTATTGTAATGTAATTTAGCATAGCAGGCAACAGGCTAAGGCTGGCTGGGATTCATAGGGTTTATAGTTTCATAAGAGCTGCTATTACCCAAATCTTTTACCGTGCAAACTTAAAATACGGTACTTTGTTCCTTGATATTTATTTGTAATAAGTAATATTACCTAATAAGTTTTGGCTAGAGCGTAATAATATAATGTGTATATAATCTAATACCACGCTTTTCATAGTTTATTAAAAAGATCTGAATGGACTGTCCACTTCATATATTTTTGTTTTTTACATTTTTCAGACATTTTGAGTTGCATTCACCTGATGCCAAGCACACAGTGGTACTAAAAAGTAAAGATCCACCTACAGCTCAGGCCTGGTTCAGCGCCATACATTCAGCAGCCAGCGACTTGGCGAACAAGGTCATTCCGGAAGTCAAGGAACAGCTGGGAAAAAATGGGATTTCCGGAAGCCATGAAATTCGGCACCTGGGGTGGCTGGCAGAGAAGGCAAGTACACATTGCGATGTTGTGATCCAACTTTCTGGGGCTTTAGTGTGGTTTTAAAGTTTCAACTCGTATTACGACATTTTCAACTCCATCCAGCTGCTTAGAATGATGCATACAGTATTTAAAAAGTACAGTAAAGCATATAAATTGAAGAGAATACACTAAAGTTGTATTTCCGACAGACACGTGTTGGCAGGAAGAGGAATGTGTTAGTGGTGTGGCATCCGCAGAGTGGAAGAAAGTTAAAAGTTTTAAAAAACATTTAGAAAATGAAAAAATATCAAGAATAGAACAGAAGAAGGACAATACCAAGAATTGTACTCACCAGACTTGATTCCTTAAAAAACCATCGTACCCTTGCCTAGGTCGACTGGGCCTAGGTTGGTAAGTCTCTAGTAGCAGTAGCCCCTGTCCTGCATTGGTAGGGTGCAAATGGCCTATTGGGCAATATGGCTTCCCGGGCCGTCACTGCTCAATGGGCTTCTTTTGGAAGATTTCAGATCTCTGCAGTCTCGTACTTCACTCGTACCTCTGAGCGGAGCGTCGGGATATGACATCATACGCAGGACCTGTGCCTTCAAGAAGCGGTGGGAGTTGCCCTGGGTCAGGCCTTAGACTGTGCCCTACGTAAATACACCACTCAGTATTCATGAAAACCTTTCTATAGAGTCCTTTGTTGGAGTAATTCTTTCATTCCTAATTGCAATCAGATGTATAGTATAATTGCGTGTGTGTGTGTGACTTTAAAACTTCTATGTGAACCAAATTTAAAATGACACAACAGGATACGAACCTGAGTGACGAAATGCACGCTCCGGCACTACAACTACCCTTCATATGGGGGGGCGTGCAATGATAACTCATACTTTTTTCTGCCTCTGTGTTTGGGCAGGATTTTTGTATTTTATCAGCCTTTGTTTTTTTTTGTGTGTTAACCCCTTAAATACCAAGGGGTTTTAATACCCAAATGTCAGGATTCCACAGTGTGTACAAGTAGCTATAAAGAAGGCGGCAGTCAGGTTAAGTATGTGTGTGTGTGTTAGTATGGATGTGAATGTGTAAGTGTGTGCTACAGGGAGAGTGTGTGGTAATGAATGAGTTAATGAATCTCTGAGTATGTGTGTTAGTGTAAGTATGTGTGTGTGTGTATTAGCATGAGTATGTGTGGTAATGTGAATATGTGAGTTTGTATACGTAAAAAAAAGTGTGTGTGTAAAGAAAGGAGAGGGGCCAATGGGGGGGCGCCTGCTTTTTGTTGCCCCGGGGCCAGAAAGTGCCAGCTCCCCACTGTTCATTGTCATTTGTCACATATTCAGTTTTATCAACCATCGGCAACAAAGTTTACAAAAAGACACATAAAAGAACAACTGTAGCCTGTATGATGCGATGACATCTGGAAACGTTGAGGCGTAAGGTTGTTCATTTTTAAGCTTAGAGAAATTTAGCACATAATCATAATGGAGGTTTTCTCCTCTAACATTTAACTTCTTATTAAATCTCGAATGCAACTCCCAATACTAGATATTCCACCCTGATTACGATATTGTCCTTTTTCCCCCAAAATGTTTGCTTTTTCATTGCTCCCAGCTGCCCCAGCATGATTGGTGGTATATGTGCATATGTTCACGGCGGCTTGCTACAGATTGCACATTTAGGATAATCATCGAACAGAGCGATAGATTCCAGATTTTATTTCTGTGCTCCCTTAATGGCGTTGAACAAAACGCGGTATCGCTCAGGCCGTATTTCTGTAGACATAATGGCGAACTCATATAAACAATAATTATCGTGTTTGGTGGTAAACCAGTCGTGTAGCTTATCTTCGGTTCCATCTGGAACTGTCGAGATTTCTGTAGCTCTTAGTCTACATGAACTTCTTCAGTCCGACTATTAGAATGGTACATGGCTTATGATTCTTTTTTTTAATTCTTCTTTACCGGTGCTTTATTTGCTTCTCTTATATCTCAATCTTACTGCTTGGGTTACCTACAGGTGATGTCGGCTTTCTTGCTGGCCGTACCACCAGGTCTATTGAGAATGCTCTCTTCTAGCGGCAAAATTCAACATGCTGAGCCTACCATCAATCCAAATGGGTTTTACAGTTTTCCGGCATTGCACATATCAAAAAAGTGTAGTATTAATTTTCATGCAAAAACGTGTCCCAGTTCTTTGGCTCAAAATACTATGATTGCAGTGCTTTTGGAAAGTGCTAAATGACATGTCATACTAACATTTGGTTCCTGGGACATTCACAGGGGTAAGAATTAAAGTATGACGGACCCTAAAGTAAGTCCGAGGCACAATTTCGTTATTGGATTTATTGGATTTAGCGTTCCCATATTCTTAGTGCCCTATAAATAATATTTGTAATGGGATCCTTCCCTATGCCCCATAATATGGAGTGACCATAACCCACCACGCCAGCTTTATCGTGGTTAAATCCATCTAATAATTTACCCATAGTTAGTGTTTTTTTCTTTGTCACTTAGTATAGTTGTTTTTGGCAATGTTTGGTTTAAAAGTCAGATGCCTTGTTTGGTTTTAACTCTTTATGTGACAGATAGCTTTAACATTAACCATATTAAAAGTCGCCCAGAAGGGTTTCTAAGCCCCCTGGAGCTTTAATGACTGAACTAGGATCCTTAGGCAGGTTATTGCTAAATCATAACTCTTCTGGCCACTAACTAACTATTGTAGCAAAAGAACGGCAAAGGCTTTAAAAGAGTTTTCCTCTTTCCGCTTTTTAATGAGCCCTCGCATGAGCCAGGTCCTATTATCTTCCTGATGAATAGAAGCAATTCCGCCAAGATGCCATAGAATGAACCTTATTTACCGTAGATTAATTAATTAGCTACCGGTAATACTGATTTATATAGCACCATCATATTCAATAGCACTGTACAAGCTTTTTAGTGTTTCCATTTAACCACGATTTGCTTCCTATAATGTTCTGTACAGACAACTGCCATGTATGGCTACCTTTCCTTCTATTCTTATATATTTAATCTGCCATTTAGTCTGAATAAAACCTAAAAAAATAATATTTTTGCAAAAAAAACCCAAAAATGTATAAAATTGTTCCAATTGGGGAACAGCTTCATATTGACCGATACCGCTGCTCCATAAGATATTCTGCCAGAAGCTACACAGACGTCATTTAAAGGACACATGGACGTAATTTGGCACCCTCTGTCCTTAAAGTGCTTGGGCCACCTAGTCATCCCGTGCTCAGCCCTTCAGTTGCAACCACACCATAAGCTCCATGGGGCAAATTGTGGTTAATTGCAAAGTACAGAGCAGAAAGGTCCAGGAGAAGATGTTCTACCCTGATGGTGGTGGAGACCTCTTGGTTAGATTATCATCAAAGGTTAGGGGCTTAAATTATTTAGATTTGAGGTCCCTCTATCCTACAGTCACTCCCTGGCCACCTAGCTTGTACTTTAGTGGCAAACATTTATCTTATCCTTCTGAGAAAGCGGTAACCTGACAGGCATGTATTTTCTGGAAAATAACAAATACAAAAGAATTTAGAGTAAAACACCACATTTGTCCTTCCTAAATTCATAGTCTCCTACACCGGTTAAAAGGAGGCCAGAGCTGAGATGAAGCATTGTCCTTAACACCCCATTAAACATCTTCCAGCCCCTGGACTCCATGCCTCCCCTTCAAATATTTACTTCTTCCCATTCAGGTTTCGTCATCGCCTCTTTGAGAAGCACATTCCGTACATTATTATGGATGTTGTTACTTGTATTTACTGCATTACTAACAAATGAATAAAAAAAAAACAAGAAGATATGACATACCCAACATAAAAAAGAAATCAAAAGCAAATGTTTTGCAATGGGGTCTCCCTTAATCCAGTACAGGTGGAACGCACAGCATCTGTTATTTTAATGTTTTTTGGGGGATGCTTGAGAAAGACCCAGCTGGACTAAAATATTCCGATAAAATATTTACTTTGTGAAATACTTGTGCTGGGTTTGCCTTTGATGTATAGAAAATGTAGGATACAGAGCTAGCGTAATTAATAACTAGATGGAAGGGAGAGGATGAAGGAAGATTAGCCTAGGACAAATGAGACAATTGAATGGAGTTTAGATCATTTGGGGCAGAAAACAGTAAAGGAGAGAGAAAGGTGGATACCTATAGAATAACCCATACGTTCCTATATAGCCAATACATTAACCCTTTAAGGACAATCGGCGGTCCCTAAACCCATTGAAAACAATGCATTTTGAGCCCGTACATGTACGGGCTTTGTCAATAAGAGGTTAAACCGCATATCGTTTAGAACGATGTACAGAAAACAATAGATTTTTTTTTATTTATATTAAATTTATTTAAACCTGCTTCTCTACTGCCGCCCTTTGAAGAAACAATATAGGGGCCCCTGGTAGGGCCTCTACTTGGATCGTAGTTAATAATACCCCATTTACTAAATACACAAAGAGGTTCCTTCTCCATTCTTTACATTAGTGGCGATTATAAATCACTTGTAATTGGACTAGTCAGGAAGAGTTTTCTTTAGCCGCTAGACTAACAAAAAAGGTAAATGAAGAGTGAAAATAAAATTGTTCTTTTTAATTCTCTTGTCCGAAGACATTATGAGTTGTGCTTAACTTGGGATCGTCTCTGGCTCGGAGACTATCCTAATTGTGTCAGGTTATTTCAGATCACTCATCAGCGATTTCTGGAAAAGGATGAATGTTCACCACGATTCGTCTGCAACGAATAATTTCACTTTCTGGCTTTTAATTTATTTGTATCGTACTTTTACCCTTTCTACCCCATTTAAAACTAATACTGCATTTTATATAGCGGTGCTACTTCAGCAGATGTTTTACACAGAGGTAAAGAAGGCAATTAAATCGCCTCCCGTAACAAAGTGTAAGCAACACCCCCCCCAAGAAAACTATGCAAATTATAAAGAAAACATTTGAAAACCGAATTTTTTGGAAACCCAGCATCTATAAATATCTAATAGTTTGACCACATTTTGTAATATCCTTAAAGGGGAAGTGTTACTTTCATATCTTTTAGCGACACGTTTCCTGCACAGCATTTAGCTGAGGGGTGGGGAAAAGGGCAAATACATATCGGGGCGTTCTGCCGAATCCCCCCCCCCCATGCATTTGCAAAAAAAGACAACAGGAAAATGTAAAGAGACCACCCAGCTAACATATGCACTTACGTGGATAAAATGGCAGAAGTGTCCCTTTAAGCCACGTGCACTGCATGGTTTTGGTTGGGTTTTTTGCAGTAAAATCCTGATACGGCTATTAGAGAAGTCAAAGGTAAGATGGAACCGGTGGGATCCCATCCAGTAATGGTCCATTTAGAGTTCTCTGCGACGCAACCCGTTTTCATAGACTGATTGTAAACATTGGATAGGAAATAAATCAATAGCCAAAATAGTTTGGGGTGAGGTGGGGTGCCCGTTGGGTGGGGTGCTGGTTTACTGGACCAACACTATGATTTTGCAGCACCCCCAGACCATCGGTACACAGCACATAAGTGGTTCCAAGGCCGGAATCTGCATTCTGCATACTAGGCATGAGGACTGAACATCACTATTGTAAGGGAACACTGAGAATTGAAGTGTAGAGGATTTAAGGGTATTTATCTTTACCTTTTACCCCCGGTGAGCCATCTGTTTTTACCCGCGTTCCAGGTGACACCGATGACTGGAGTATCTGCGTAATACTAATATACCGACGTAGCAAAGCTGAAGCATCTAGTTACAACACACCATGCAGATTACAATATTACTACCTACAATACACAATGTGTGATTAATACAGGTTACATTTACATTCAGTTATAGGATATAAAGTACAGAGTGGACTCACTTCCATCTGGTGCTACAAATAAAACCAATGTAATATGTTACCATAAAGTTCGGTATTACCGTATTTGCTCGATTATAAGACAAGGTTTTTTCCAGAGCAAATGCTCTGAAAAATACCCCTTGTCTTATAATCGGGGTCGTCTTATAATCAGACCTCAACTAGGTCTGACTATGAGACTAAGATCCAGATCCCCCGCAGCGATGCAGGGGACCTGGATCCTCCTGTGTTATGCCCCCCCCCAACTTACCGGTGCTTCTGAGTCCCCGGTGCTTAGTCCGGGCAGCATGTAGAGTACCCCGTGATCTCTGACAGCCGGGGAAGGTCTGCGCGATGGATGCAGACAACCCCCGCTACTAACCGCACCTCCTCCCGGCTGCAGCGGAAGTTGTCTACGCGTATCGCTCAGAGCGTCCTATATGCCACTCTGCCTTTTAACCCCCTAAATGCCAGAGAGGCATATAGGGGTATAAGGCCATTCTGGAGGAAGAGGGGCACATAGGGGGTCAAAAGGCATATCATGGGGCACAGTGGCATTTAGAGGGTTAAAAGGCATATCATAGCTTTTATTAAAAAAAAAATGTTCACATAGTTTAGATGAATTAACATTTACTGGTAAAACTTTTTTCCTATAGGGTCGTCTTATATTCAGGCTTTTTCTTTTTTCATAAATTAATATTCAGATTTTGGGGGGTCGTCTTATAATTGAGCAAATCTGCAAATCTGCCAATCTAACTATAGATATACAAAAAAAATAATGTAATCTAATAATATAGCAATAACCCTATGCTAGATTTAAAAAAATGAAAAAGAGAAGTCCCAAGGAGGATTTTGCTCCAGGAATTTTTCTCCTGTAGAAAAATTGACCTTGAATTCCTAATTAAAAAAAAAAAATTCAAAATAAAATAAGTACTTAAATTGCTATGAAATTAAACTACATGACGCTCCCATGAAAAAATATTATTTTTGTCTTTGTAGATTCCCTGTAATGTGGTTACTGAGAGGAAGCACCTGCTACTTTTACACTTGGAAACAAAAATAACCCATATCGGGTCTGGTCAGCTGAATAATATTTTATATAATGTTTCAGTTTTTTTTTATTTTTTTTTACAAACCAGTGTGAGGATTGAGAACTACTACGTTTTCAGCCACTTTAGAAGAATTTTCGTTGCTAAGGGACTTTAAATATTTAGGGAACTTGGACGGCATCCAGAACTTTTTTTTTTTTTAAGAAAAGCCAGATAGAAACATTGCATAAATAAAGAGTAATGCACAATGCTTATAGAACCGGTCCGTGGCTGCGGCTTGTACGCCAACCCATTCTGAATCAGTCATGCATTTGTGGGTTACTAGTGTTTCCCATAACCCCTTCTGCTTAACCCATTCATAGAGAAGACTGCACTTTGCTACGGAGCCCATGGGAAATGTACCGACAAAAAATACCTTTCTTTAAATAACTTCTCAATGCTATCCGTTTCCTTAAAGGGGGGGGGTCTGTTGTGTATTTTAAAATGATGTCATCACCCCTAGACTCAACAATTTGTGTTTTTCACAGCTGATGTTACATTTTACCTACTTTGTCCCCCCTTTACAGTGAAAGTAAAACAAAACAAAAAGTATGCAAATACACAGGTTAAATGATCTTAAATGTTCAATATACAATAAAAAAGGGATGTTTTGCCTTCTTTTGGATCAAGAATAGGAAGTTAAGTTAGAAGGGTTGAACTTGATGGACTTAGGTCTTTTTTTTCAACCTTATGTACTATGTAACTATGTAACAAAGGTAGAATATGTAACCCCGAATGGCACAGTCCTCTATAGTGTTAGAGGAACATTTGGGGAGATAACTGGTCCATTGAGCAGTGGCTACAAGCCACAGGGGCAATGAGCTCCCTGTTATTTGGCAGAATATGATGCCACTGGGGACGGCTCCGGTGTATAGGAGCCCTAAGTGAAAATTCTTAGCAGACACGAGCCATGGATGTAACAGTTAAAGAACTTAAGGATCACAACACATAAATTCAGGTTTGTTTTAAGAATATATTTTTGTGATGTAACACCGTGGTGCGTCTGTTACACATCTCACCTCCCTCAGCGCTGTACAATGGAGGGGGTGAGATGTATAGCAGATGTATGATGAGTAGAAAATTCTTCTTTACAGAGCGGGTGATAGATTACTGGAAACAGTAGAGACAGACACTGTTAAAGCATCCAAGACAGCTTGGGATGTGCAATCCTAAAAAAAAGTAGAACATAATTCCAAAAGAGATGACTACAGGTGCCAGTTTTTCTGCCGTCACAATGTATGTATATGGTTTACTTAATAACTACATATTAAAAGAACAGTCTAGTACCAAAAGTTATTTTTTACAACTTAATTCATATTTTCAGACAATTTTTCATGGATTCCATTGCATTTTAATGCATGCAAATTGGTGCATGGATCTAAAGATCTATGACTAGTTCCCTGTTTTGTGTTTTCCTAGGGCGATGTTGGGGATTCTTTAAAAAAAAAAGCAATATTTCTAAGTCCCCTGCTTCTGGATCACAATGTCATCTATGAAGCCATCAACCCTATGTAGGGTTGAAAGGGTAATGTCCAACTATCTTCTGCTTAGCTATGCTAAACATTGGAAGAAGGCTAACATCTACAGCAGATGACACATGGAGGACCATGGAGAAATCCTAGATCTTTGGCACCCAACTGATTGTAAAAAAGACTTCCCAACTTGAAAGAGAGAACCTAAAATGAAGTAAAACCAAGCCTTTCCTCCATAACACTGGGTTTTCGCTGCCGATCGACTACTATGGTGGTGATTCTATATGAATGGATCTCCTTATGAGTATCCAGCTGATTGGCACATTATTCAGAACATCACGTAAATGATGGATATTCAGAGACAAAAACAAAGCAGAACTACATAGAACTGATGAAAAGAACCGGCTACATTACACATTTCACCTGTTCTTCTTCCCTAAATACCCAGTCTCTCGTGCCCAGATTATTTGAATGGCGTATAAATGGTGTATAATCAAAAGTGCAATCGCCGTGAATGTAATATCAGTTTGTCTTGGTTAACAGAAACCTTAATAGGAAACGGAATGGGAGTTCTGAAAACATTTGTTATCACTGAATACATCTTTTCTTTATTATTTAAACCCTTTGTACCTCTAACATGAATCTAGTTTCTTTCATATATCCCTTTCTTCCCAAACCATGCAATTACTTGCTCCCGTACGTCTCATAAAACAAATATAATTAGTACCTGCCTCTCGATTATAGCTGTGAAATTGGTGTACTCGAAATAACAGAGCTGAAGTCATTGTTATGAAGGAAAAAAAAAATTGCAGTACCCGACACCTTGCTTTCAAACGCCAGGGATATAAACGAGAGAGATTGGGTTATTGTAAAAGAAAAAGGTGACGAGTGAATGGGAACAGTCTGATATAAAGACAACGAGGCTCCATTTACATCTACGGAAGCAATGACGGCAAAATGAGATTTCTTCAAATGAGTAACCTAAATGACGGAAACTGCTTAATGATACGGACCACTGAAATGAATAAAGCAGATACAATTGTATACTGGGTATCAGAGTAAGGAAAGGAGTGTACTTGCTTAAGTACATCTTCCCTTATCTAATTTTGTGATTTCTCTCCAAAAAATGTAATATTAACCTCTAAAAAAAACAGCTTCCCAACATCCCCAAAATAGTCAACTATCCTCTGTCCAATTCCGCTTTTTGACCAATAATAGTATTCCCGGTATGACATACAGTATAAGTTACTTAATGTTTAACCCTCGAAAGAACAGTCTATCCCAACCATACTGTCCGGGAAGAAATGCATCTATACACACAGAAATTTATACTTTACATCCATCAAGTAGACAATTATGTCCCTTATTTTATAATCTGCGGTACATAAAAGTCTGGAGTCACATTTTCTTGTTTTTTTAAAAAAAAGCACTTTTTGTCCATTAAATGAACACGAAATTGATCGTTGTTAACGTTGTAAATGGCTATTGTAGCTGGAAACGGCTGATTTTTAATGGAATATCTTCATAAGTGTACAGAGGTCCTTTATCACTCCCATCACTCCTGTGTTCCAATGGCCCTTTATCACTCCCATCACTCCTTTATCACTCCCATCACTCCTGTATGCCAACGGCCCTTTATCACTCCCATCAATCCTGTGTTCCAACGGCCCTTTATCACTCCCATCACTCCTGTGTTCCAACGGCCCTTTATCACTCCCATCACTCCTGTGTTCCAATGGCCCTTTATCACTCCCATCACTCCTGTGTTCCAATGGCCCTTTATCACTCCCATCACTCCTGTGTTCCAATGGCACCTTGGGTTCACTGATCCAAGTTTAAGGCTAAAAGGCTAACTGGTGGTTAGAAAACCCTTTTGCAATTATGTGACACCTAGGAATGTCCTTATTTTCCATGAAAATAGCTAAATGACTGTTCACATGGAACCCTTCTCCACTTCGGCCTTCAAAGTTCTCGTTTGAATATTTGCAACTACCACCAAACTTTTGAACGGTTATACACAAACTGGAAGACTCTACTTTAGCATACTGCACCACGTATGTTAATTTCGCAAGCCCACTGTCTTCTTCTAAGATAATTAACAATTCTTATTCTTTTTTAGGTTACGGGTGAAAATGACAAGCAGTGGAAACCTGTTCTGGTTGTGTTAACCGAGAAGGACCTGCTAATGTATGACAGTATGCCTCGAATGAAGGAGTTATGGTACAGTCCTGTGCACAGCTACCCACTTATTGCCACCAGGTATATTACAATCTCTCAAATTTGCTAGTAAATATCACGAACGCGGTATTTTTATGTGTATAATCTGTGATGAACATGTTCGTCTTTGCCTCTGAAGGAAGAGTGTGAATATGAACCCTGTGGTCTATAGTCATTGATTAATGGAGCTCATGGTGGACCTGTAATTGGCATTGGTGTGGAGACAAAATATGAAATGTTCTTCCTGTATGTATCCCAGAATGCAATATGCATAAATTAATATCTTATTTTTTAAGATTTTTCAACACAGACCTCCACTGCAGCTTCCATGTGGCCACCTCACAGCATTCTGAAGCTGAATGCCGCTAGGTGGCCCTTTGGGTAGGGTTGGCGCATTATGGTCCATCCCCACCTGTCCTCCAGCCACATCCCCTAACACGTGTGGACCCCTGAACTCTTGGGGTTACAGTATGATATGGTAAAATTTTTAAGTACACCATATGAAGGCTTGTGATCTTAACTTTCCAATTGTGCGACTATGGGCACAGTGGCCACCCGGGACTCCCCTCCCTCCGGTCAGCTGCATGCTGAGATAGGAAAGTAAAAAAAAAAATTAACTTTTTTTTTTTTTGTTAATACCCATGTCCAGTTTATTCTGTAGATAACAGACATTTTCATTTAAAATACGCTTTTAAATGAATGATCCCCATTTTTCAGACAACCACATGTAGAAAAACGAAGTTTCGTTTCCTACCTTATTCAAGGGCAGTGTATTCACCTCTCCCCCCTATCGACTATTTCCATATATCTTGTTTTTCCCCAGTGACAGTAATAGACTTCCTTCCTCGCAGCTGCTCCAAATGTTTATGGTTTTGATGTGTGACGTGTTTTTGGAAAAATAATGCTATCAAAATACATATCCTAGACAAAATAGGATATTTGGTTAATAATAGACCCACCAGCTCCCTGTTTATTTAGTACTCTATAGTCAACAAAATTATAGAGAAAACTGCTAATTATGAGAAAAAAAAGTTTATCCTATTTGGCTGCATAATGGTATTTATCAATGTATGTAAGCTGATATAAAATGGGGGATGGTGTCCGGTATTGATGACCTAATAGATGATCTTTAGAATAGGCATTGATTTTTCTGGTCTTGCCAATGAGATGGGAACAGTTTATGATGTCATAGTAACATGGCAGTTTTTGGTCATGCATGGAATAGAGGAGAAGAGAGGTTTCTGCTGGAAGAGCCATAGACCTCCCGGCTAGTCCCTAGACCACCGGGAACATACGCTGCAGACAGTATAGTATATCAGTACGTTTTGAAATATTAAATTTTGTTCGGGAAGGAATTGTCTAAAACTTTTCAGATATTTTTCCAGAAGGGGTTTGTGACTAATCGTGTCTTTAAACTTAGTATTGTTATTGCCTGGACTGAGTGATGGAACTCCAGTGTTTCATGTTGGAACTCAACATACAGCACCATCTGTATCAATCGGCGTGTCAGAGTCCATTGAACCTTGCCAATGTTCCACTAATGGGTTTAAAAAAAGATTACAATTTCACGTTCTCCTTTCAAATGTCATCACTTTTCATCTGCTCACGCCAGCTATTCTCCATTCCAAGAATTTTCCTACCAGCATGTAATCTAACAGTCCATTTTGCATGGCAGTAGTTATGAAACTGCTACCATACATCTGTCAACAGGCATTTCTTCTACGATATACAAACAGTATGAATCCATGCCTAGGAACTTTTAACATGAGCTCCACTTTAGGTCATCAAACAGCTAGACTGTTCTCAAACTGCATGGTAGGTCAACCCTATTCATTTTAATTATTATCAAGCGAGTCTTCAAAAATATCCATTACTTGGTCAGATGTGGTCCTCCTTGGACTATCAGTTAAGAAAGAGGTCCATCAGTATCTACATTAGAAACCCCCAATGGCGCTGAGTCAACTTAGGGTAAAATATGCATATTCTTACCTGGGGTAACCAACTGGCAGATCTGTTGCACTCGCTTGATGCCCTCAGATCACCCAACCATAGGCTAACGGAACATCCGGTGATGTTTTTTACTTCTCTGCTTTTTATATTTCCTTCCTCATTACAAAAAAACATTAAATGTAACATCTTTTGCAGTAAACATTGTGTCAGGTTAATTTTTTACAATATTACCAGTCCGAATACCCACTGGGTTGCTTACATTTATCTTCATATAATATTTAATTCAGTATGTTTATTAAAAGTTAACTGAAAAGCAAGTTTTTTGTATTCATTTGAATGTTCCATTGAAGAATTCAGAATCTTTCTGATTACTTGCTGTGTTTAAATATTATTTTCATCTCCAAGGAACGGTGAGGATATATTTCTAATTCAGAAATCTATCTCATGGAAATTGTTATACTGCTTAGTCTGCAAAAACAAAAAAGCTTCTAGAGGATTTGTGTTCGGAGTTGCTGTTTTTTTTACATTGTGCAAGTTTCTCAGTCTTTTTACTAAGAGCGAGGGTAGTACTCCAGTGCCGGAGGGGGGACTTTGCCATTTGTTGTGAGAACTGCAAGAGTCTTGAAGCCTGAGGTGCCTTCAGTCAACGGAAGGCTTAGTCTCACCTGGCAGGTACACTGGAGGACTTTCTTCTTCCAGATACAAATCACTTCTTCTTCCTTGGCCTTTGACTGGGGTCATTTTTTTAATGGAAACTCCCTCAATTAATTACATCACTAGAACCAAATGAAAACAAGTTTCAAATATTGTGCTGATTTCTGTTGTAAAGCAGTTCAAGTTCTAGTGTATGTGTTCTAACTTTGTTTTCATGGCCCAGTCTACTGGACAAGCACTCCTTCTCATACTGACTTTGGGGAATCGATAGAATGTTTTAGTCTTAATCACCCAAAAGGACCATCTATTGTACCTCTTGAAATACTGTGGAGGGACAAACTATTTTACCATTGTCATTGGCGATGTATTTACCTTCTGCGGAGCCCAGGGCCCAACTTAAAGCAGCGCCCCCAGCTGCCCCCTTCCTCATCGGCACTGCCTTAAAAGCTGCGCCGTGCCTTTAAGACACAGAGCGCATGTATATGACATCATATCCCTGCAGACTGTTTAAATGTTTCTGTCACTTCTCTTTCTCATCTTTCCTCCTTTCTATACATATTGAGACCCCTTAGGCTTTCCTGCAAACCATTCACCATTTTAGTTTTGGTTTTTGTCACATTTTATCCTTTTTTAACTTCAAAAGTGTATTCCTGGGTGTTTTATTTGGGTGGTGTTTTTTTTCGCCCACCATCTCCCTCTCTTGTAGTGTTCAGCTTACCAACTCTAGCGGCAGGCCAGTTGAGCACAAAAGGTATGATTGCAGGGTCAGGGCCGGTCCTAGACCAAGTGGAACCCAAGGCAAGAATATTCCCTTGCCCCCTCATTCTTTTACATAGATGATAATATTTTAAAGCCTCCCAGAATCAAGCAGCGAAGACGCTATACAGAGTAGGGTACAGAGCAATTATTTCGTGTCCGGGGGCAGCAGAGCCAGGTACACATGGTGCATCACACCCCGGCTTTGCCCCTGGGCAGGGTAAAAGGGAACCCTGGGGGAGATATTCCTGGTTCCTCCAAGAAATGAACCTATGGCTGCCCTATTCCTCAAGGTTACAGCTAAACAAATAATACTCACTTCACCAGCATGCGTTTGGCAAAGAGCAGCCACAGTGTGTGGCACCTACAACCTTTTAAAAATATTTATGCAAAAATAAAAAATTCTGTGTATGAACTTACATTATGCTGCATTGCGATTCAACGAGACTGGCCTTCAACATATGGAGTTTACAGGGTTTTAAATGTCCGGTTGCAAACATACAAATGTATAGTTTATATTTGTTAACTCATTTGGGGCTCGTCGGACACCTAAAAATATTTTCATTAATCCTAAAATGTGAAAAAAATCCATACTTATTGTCACAGATGAAAACCACATTTATTGTATTATTTTTTAAGCTAGCGCAATGTTTCATCTTTTGTCAAGGTTTATACGTAAAGGAGATAAATAATAACTAGGCTTTTCAAGTTTTTTTTTTCTTTTTGTTATGAAAATCAAAACATTAAAGGAAGTGCATAATATTACCCGGGGCTTTTTTCGTGAAAATAAGAAAGTAAGTGTCGTCTGAAAGAACCATTATTTTTCCGCCGACATTCTCCTGCTTCCAATTACCAGTGCCCAAAAAAATCTCATTTCCCAAAGAATACCATTGAGAAATGGCTGATTGAGAAATGGCTGATTGCTAAACAAAGGAGAACGCACACACACCGCCGTATGTATGGTACAATAATGAATGATGCAAATCCTAGGTTTTACAATCAAGTCCCGTGACATCTGAAGTCATTTAAGGACATTTACACCATTTGTATATTAATCAAAAACATTTTTGACAGATCTGTTGGTTTTCTTCTCTGGTTAAGCAAAACATAAGTGTCCTATATGTTCGCTAGCAGTAAGGATAATATTGAAAACATTGTAAGTAGGACAAAAGTGAAAAGGAGACATATAGTGACCGTCCGAGTGGGGCCAGACAGAGTAAGATGGGAACCAGTGGCTTATTCTCGACCTTGCCCAGGTGAACAGATATGAAGTTCTGGGATATGATGTCATGCCCAGTAATTTACACATGAAGACACAGAGGAGGACATAGACTGGTGTGGATTAGCAGTTTTGCGACAGGACAATTAGTTTAGGCCAGAATATGTTGCTGGCCACAACACTAGCACATATAGCAAGACCACATCATCTGTGAACTGATATCACAGGGAGATGGACCTTCAGTAAAAGGCAGAGCGTAAGACTCCCTTGTAGGTGTTGGGCCTTCATCTTGGTTGCTGTCTTCAAGATAGGTCTCTCATGCCCCTCTCACCCTTACCTGCTCTCCCCAGTTGTCCTCCAACACTGATTTCCTTCCAAAAGCAGAGTAGGCCGAAGCCGCGGTCTGTAGTAGCGGCATCTACCCATGATCACGGTAGCGTGGTAGGCCAAAACCGTGGCCTAAAGTTCCAGCAAACCCCAGGGAGGACCAGGTGTTGCCCAGACATCAGCATAATGTTGTTCACCTGTGGAGGGGAGGTAAAGCCTGACTCCACCATCAGCTATCCACTAATAATGTTCACACACAGAAACAGTGAACCAGGTGCTGTGGAATCCTCTCTGACAACCAATCCAGCGAGGAGCTTGTTCAGCACAGGGGAGGAGTAGATACCTGCAGCACTATAAAAACCCCTCAGACTGTGACCACTTTACTCCAGTGTTCCAGAACTTTGCTTCCTGTTTGTCCTTGGACTCCAGATTCCTGTTCTTCTCTGCTCGCCTTGCTACAGACCCTCTATTGGATTCTCCGTTACTTGACCTTTGGCTTTCCTATTAGACTACCCTGCTTGTCTGTTTCCTGACCCTAGCTTTGAATACTACTGGACCGTTCCTGGCGTTGTTTTGGACTATCCTCTGCTCTTACGCTCCAAACCCAATCCTGACAAGGTCTGACAAAGAAGACTGGTCCATGCATAACTCTACATGCACAATTCCAATAATCTATGGAGCCAACTCACTAATTATTTTTGCAGAAAGAACAATCAGCAACTTAACAATGGAAGAGAGGTGACAATGTGGAGGAGAACAAGAAGTTCAGATGGCTGCCCCTATGTTATACGCATAAGGGGTTTCCAATTAAAAAAAATATATTTTTTTTAAACTGTAAACACCATTACATAGGTTCATTGAATGTGTTGATCTGTAAAATGTAGCATTTGAGAAAAATGGCAGATCCAATTTCGGGACAACAACAAAACAGGAAATTCTGCCTGATTAAATAACTATTATGCTTTTTTAAGTATTTTTTTAATGGAGCTCACACAGCATTGAAAATAAGATTTTTTCCCCATTTTCTGTACAGTTGAATAGCAGAAATAATGAGTCGGAGCTGGCGTGTCCCGTTAGTGTAGGGTTATCAGCTCACAAGCAGCTAGTACGGCAGTCAAAAACGGCAGAATACCAAATGAGACAAGTTCACCGGGGTCATCTGTCTTTGTCGCTGCTATAAAAGCAAAACGGGGAATCGGATTTTTCGAACGTTTTTTTCTAGCTGTAAAAACAAAATGGCAAACCGGATCAAAGCAGTTCTTCGGAAACGGACACTAAAGGATCTGTTAGAAAATGTTAACTTCAATTTGGTTGCGTGGCTTTGCCTTTGTTTAAGAAACAAGAAGATGCTTACATTCTATGAATCAGCCAGAGACGCGGGTAAAAGATAAATAAGTACAAGGAATAAACAAATGTCATTAGATGTATATATATAATGTATTGCATACGTAAGCATATCATATTATTTATTATTATTAAACAATGAATTTGGGCATTTTAAATGACACATTTAATCAGGTATGGCAATCCTTGCTCTCCAGAGCTTACAATCTAATCATATATACTGAAACTAGGCAGTAATATTAGGGGTAAACTCACTAAGATATGGGTTATGGGATGGAACCCCATCTATAGTTTATCATATTATCCAAACATATACGCAAGAGGTCATGGGCAGGAAAGAGGGGGGCACCGAGAATTAATAAAGGGCCTGGAAAACTTGCCAACTCACATAACCTTGATCACAGGTTTTACACTTGCCTGAGTTTACATTGAGTTGACAGCAGCTGAGTGTTCGACTTGCTGAGTTTTAGTTACTAACCGTCTACTTAACCCTTAACAACTAAGGGCTGAGCGAACGGCCCTGTGTAAAAAAAAAATGCGTTTTTCTTCTGCAAGACTTACTCTTTGTGAAATAATGCACCATTTGGTAATCTTTCGCTAGAGCTCCTGGGGTAACGCCGACATCTGTGGAAGCGGCACAAAATATTTAATATTGGCTTTCTGATGCACACAGTAATTCTATTGACATTCTGAAATCTGGAACATAATGTTACTGACTGTAGAAACTGGGCAGAAACTTTTTTTTCTTTTCCATGAAAGTTTCTGCAGAGTGGAAAGTGCATTTTTTTCTCCATTTTTAGAATATGAAGAAAAATGGCGCAGTTTATGTAAATGTAAAATAATAATAATAATAATAATGTAAGGAAGATACTTTTCTGAGAGCGCGATAGATCAGTGCATCAGTCTTCGTGTCGATGTTGTAAAGGTTATTGGAATTTAAACATGTATAGGGTACAAGATCGGGGGGGCCAAAAACAAGAGTTCAGAGTTTTTTATAACGGGAAAAATGGGCAAACTAGATAAATGGTAAAATGTTGACTATTAATATCTTTTGCATTCGTCAAAGAATACAAAATGCTTTCATATTTAAATCTCTCAAACAATTTAATTTGACATTTAGCCTGATGATTTATAAATTACACCACAAATCCTATTAGAATACTGTAATTAATGTAATTAGGCAGAAAATATTTTCTTTCTTTTTTTTTAATTAGCAGACTGAGTGATGGTGTTCTAAAACATATACAAACATGCTGTGCTACCTGTAGAATAATACAGAGTTTGCTGTGTTCCATGAATTCCATTAAAAATTATTACGTTTTGGTTTGTTTATTACATTCCCCCTTTTCTGTGGCCTGAGTTGATTTTTCTTCTTTGGAAAAAGCCAAATTTATGTTTCTAATAATGTAAGAAACCTTTGTACTCGGCATCCTGGAAAGGAATGGTTCTCCTGATTATTTTCTACAGTTTTTTTTTTGTTTTTTTTTTATCTTTTATCAATTTTTGTGTGCATGTTTTTTTCCCTGTACACTACTTATTTATTTGGGGGAAAAAATGAAACCACAATATAAATATTCCTTATTTTTATATTAATATTTTATGCCTGTTAATCTACTCCGTATGTTTTTTTTCATCTGCGGACGCTAAAGAAAGATTACATTAATTCCTGATCGTCATTGAAAGATTTGTGTGCCTGAAAGCTGATAGGTACGTCAACATAAATCACCAAATGAAATAGAAGAATTGTATTAAACAAAAAAAAAGCTTTGGGGGGAGAAAATTAGGGGAGATTTTTTTATTTCCGACATAAAATGTCACTGAGAATCAGTATGTGATTTGTCAGCATGGACGTGTATGAAAAGCTTAAAGGGACAGTTTAATCCCTATGACGCCCCGCTATAGAACAATGCGTACCAAGTACTCTGTGAGTAACCCTCGGTGAGTACTTCAATATGCACTTACCTGGCATAGAAGAGGCTCCCCTGCTCCAGAAGCTCTCCTCCTCCATAGTCCCGCTATTCTTACTTCTGATTGGCTGCTTGATTACAATGGGAGCACTTCCACGAATATGCACAAGGATCTGAACACCATTCACCATACCAGTGCTGGAGATCACTAAAGGTGAGTATATCGTGTGCATTGAGATGTGTTTGGCCAAACACGTCTCCTCCACGGCATCTGGCTGGGGGTTGGATTCTCCAGAACCCCCCCCCATGTATTTAAAAAAGAACAACATGAAAATTTAAAGGGACCATGCGCGCATTAAAGTGCACATGATGGCTGGAATGTCCCTTTAATAGATTATGTTATGAGACAATAAAAGAGAATAAAAATACATACTTCATGCTACTTTTGTACATTGTGTCACAAATAAAGCTTCAGCGTCCTCTAGAAGAACAAGCTAACCATTATCTTTTTTTAATTAAATGAAATAAACTGGTGGTTATCATTTATAAATAAATCATTCTCTTCCTGTCGCGGTGCACATTTTCCACCCCTGTGTATATATATATATACCCAACGGGGTACTTAGGAAGAATTTATGGGGTCAACATTCACACAAAGAAATAAACTCTTTTAGAGTATTTTGGGAGAAATGTTAATACTAAACATGTTTTGCTTAAATTATTTTCTGGGAAAATATTTATCACTATTTGTAAAATCTTTTAAACTGTGCTATGTAAAAAAAAGTATTATGTGATTGCAATAAAAGCCTGGACAGCCTCATCTGTAAGTAGATATTAAAAAATGTTGGGTTTCGTTGGCGTAACTACAGGGGGCCATTGCCACCCCTTGTCCCTGTCACCTCGTACTGCTTCAAAATGGCTTAGGAAGGACCCTTTCCAAACTATTTTGAACCATCAATGGAAACAGGAACGTATCTAGGTCATGTTATACGGATGAAACCAGCTGAACACTGTGCGAGCAGCTGGAGAAAAACCAGCAGGGGCGGGAGGGAGGTGGGATGTATGTTTGTGTATATGTATGTATGTAAGCATGGATGTGTAATTGTGTGTGAGTATGGATGTGTAATTGTGTGTGTGTGTGAGCATGGATGTGTAATTGTGTGTGTGTGTGAGCATGGATGTGTAATTGTGTGTGTGTATGTGTGAGCATGTATGTGTAAGTGGGGTGAGATGGAGTGTGTGATAGAATAAATGTGTATGTGTGTGTTAGTGAGTATGAGTAAGTGTCTGTCATTTGTGTAAGTGTGTTTACATATGTGTGTCAGAGTGTATGTTGGAAGGCACAGACAAGTTGCACCAGGCCCCGTGTTGGGCTTCTTGAGACCCTCTAACAAATCCACATCCTGACTAGTAAAATCTAATACAGCTCTGGAAAGTTTGAAAGAGTGCAGGGCCGGACTGGCCCACCGGGATACCGGGAAATTTCCCGGTGGGCTGGTCGGTCCGTGGGCGCGGGGGCGGCCGCCAGATCAACACTCAAAACAGCCGCTAAGCGGCTGCAAGTGGGATTGAAAGCGGTAGCCGGGCCGCCTTCTTCGGCCGCCTGCGCCTAACGAAGTTAAAGGGGCTGGCGTGCTGCCCAATTGCCGTACCTCAGCACTTCCTCCCACGTCTTAAAAGGGGTGGGACGAAGAGCTGATGCACGGCTATTGGGCGGTACGGTGGCTGCACGCCTGCCCCTTTAATTTCATGAATGCCGGCCTCCACCCGCTGCCCTCAACAGACACCAGGGAGTTTGAAGCAGTGGTAAGTTGGGGGGGAGTGTTATATGGGGGTTAAAAGGCTTTTCTGAAGGTAGAATGCCCCATGATATGGCTTTTAACCCCCTTTATGCCACTCTGCGTCTAGAAATGCCTTTTAACTCCCTATATGCCACTCTGCCTCCAGAAATGCCTTATACCCCCTATATGCCACTCTGTCCCATGATATGCCTTTCAACCCCCTATATGCCAGAGTGGCATATAGGGGTATAAGGCATTTCTGGAGGCAGAGTGGCATATAGGAGTATAAGGCCTTTCTGGAGGCAGAGTGGCATATAGGGGGTTAAAAGGCATTTCTAGAGGCAGAGTGGCATAAAGGGGGTTTTATAGTTATTTGTACGGCAAATAGTGTGACTCAGGTATGTATAAGGGGTGCGTGTGGGTAAAAGAGCTCGACCGCGAGATAAACTATATGGGGCTGCTTTTCATTCCCAGTCCGGCCCTGTGAGAGTGGCTTCTAATATGTTGTCTTCAGGATCATTCTACTGTATAGCCCAACAATTCAAATCCTTTGCCAGCCGAACATGAATAATTACTGATAAGTAATGATTTTAAAACCAATTCAGATAACTGAGGATGTTGTAGTTCTAAGACCTCTATATTTTATTAAGATCATTTTGAGCAGTTTCCCTTTAACTTTTCTGCAAGTTTTTTTTAATAAATATGAAAAACATAATTTTTATTCTAGTAATTAGCTGTATTTCACAATGACTGCAACCAGCTGGAACCACCAATATTTAGTAACACAAAAACACAGACGTTGTGAAACAGCAGGATCATTCTAAACAGCCGGACCTTGTGAAATTTAGAGGCAGAAGCCGGACGGAGCCTGATTCAGTAACCATCTTATCACCCGGAAACATAGATTCATTCACCCGCCTAAACCTTAGTTAGATTTAACAGAAGTGAACAATGCATGGGTTGCCATTCACAACCAAATTCACTTTAATTAAAATTGCTAAAAAATGCTAAAAAAACACTACAATTAAACCAACACCACCTTAGAAATTCTGTGGAGTGTACTAAAATTTAGCAAATCTTAAATTGCTATTTTTTTGTTAGGTATTGTAAAAAAAAAAAAAAAACTTCTAAACTAAAGACAGGTCTGAACTTATATCACCCACCATATAACAGTTACATTAACACACAACACATGCACCCCAAATCTTAACACACTTTTAACACATACTGGACTTTGTGCCAAGTGTTGCTGGTGTGATCCTTTTGCTTTCAAGCCTTGGCACAATCCACCTCTTCCTTATAACAATCATTTTTTTTTTCTTTAGTCCTTAATTGATTTCTAGGATGTTTGCCAGCGATTCCTTGTAAAGGTGATGCGAAGTTACCATATTATTACAAACCTTTATTGGACAACTTGCTACAATGTTTTCTTGATAGAACTCTAGCACAAAGTCAATCTTCTTAACTGGTGAAAGCCCGCTTGCCTTTATATAGATACATTGTGGCAGGTTGCTGGCAACCATCCCAGAAATTAGGGCAAAAAAGTAAAAAAAAAAAAAAAAAAAATCTAAAATAAGTTACATTTAAAAAAAAAAAACTTATGTCCTTTTTATATTGATTTTTCTTCTGTTGACTTACTTTGTATTTTGTTAATGAACTATTTTCTGAAAGCGTTCTTACTTTACAGTGCTTTGCACAGTACTATATATCTATATCTGTGTGTGTGTGTGTGTGTGTGTGTGTGTGTGTGTGTGTGTGTGTGTGTGTGTGTGTGTGTGTGTGTGTGTGTGTGTGTGTGTGTGTGTGTGTGTGTGTGTGTGTGTGTGTGTGTGTGTGTGTGTGTGTGTGTGTGTTGAAGTCTGAGTTGTGTAAAGGATCGGCATCTGAATGTAACTATAGGAAAACTCTAAAAATAGACCCTAGTAATGGCCCTTAAAGGGTTAAAAGTTGGCAATTTTATTTTTGTACAGAATTGAATATAATTACATATAATACAGTGCTTTTAAAAATCATGTTTATTGTTGACAATTAGATGCATTTTTCCTTTTTATGTTGGTTAAAGTTCTTGTAGAACTTGAGATCTAAATGCCACCTGGGCAAAAAATGGTTAAGAGGGCACATCCAGGGCGCTTGCATGGCAAACATTCATTTTGAATTAAAGGAAATAATTAAAGAAATCTGTGTTCAGTTGCCTTTTTGGGCAGTATTTCCTCCCCTGACATATATGCAGTGCCACCATCGGTTCGAATAGGACAAGCGAGGAATTAAAACTCTGCTGGGTGGCAGACCCCCAATTTATCTTGGGTTCTACCCATGGTGGCTTCAGCATATGTGAGATATTCTACGCATGGCACAGTTACTCAGTCCGCTGGTGTCTTTATTTCAGACTGGTCCATTCTGGCCCTGGAAAAGGATCTTCGCTGCCGGGCACAGAATTCTCATTTGCCACCCGTACCGGATCCAGACAGGGGATCGAGACCCATCTGTTCCGGGTAGAAACCGGCAGAGACCTCTCACTGTGGACGAGGTACATTGTACAGGGCTGCCACAACTCAGCAGAGCTCATCAAGGAGATCACCACCCGTGAGTAGAAAACCGGCGGAAAGTATTTTTAAAGAACCAAGATTCTGGGGAATGAAAAATATAGCAAAACGTTGCATTTCTCTTATTATGCGATGCAAGTTAATTAATGCAACAAAAAAAATCACCAAGGAAATATCCAAAGGCAAACAACAGAGGAGTAATTGTAGGATCTGCGCAGGTGAGTCAATACGGATACGGGACCTGCCAACAAGACAGATCTCTGCCAAGGCAAACTCCTTGGGTTGTGGAAGTTAACGTCAGCATTCATAAAATCCACGTTAACACTGGAACGCGTGCAGCTTATATAATACATTGCCTTTAAAACTTATGGGGCTTGTTTAATTTTAGTGCTCCAGGGAGTATGCGTTGCTCCTTTATTATAGCGTTAGGACTATCAAATACCGCCCAAGTGGGTTGGCAGCTTTAATTTTCAGATTTGCTATTTTATTCTTATGTGTCTAATAATGCACTTCAAACATAAAAATCCAAAGGTAAAATAAAGTATTTGGGGGTCCGGTGCTGTCAGCGACGAGAGGGGAGAGGGATTATTTCTGAGGGCTTGACAATGTTACAAACTGGCAGAATTGCAACCATGGTGAAGAGTTCAGAGGAGGGCAACTAAACCGGTGAGGGGTTCGCGGGATTAACGTAAGCAGGAAAAAAGTAGGAGATCTCAGTATGCGTAGGAGAGAAGAGAGGGGACGTGAGACATTTTTAAATGGAAAACACGCATTTTTTACATCCTCAACTTCATTCATTCATTTAGGGACAGCCTGGTTTATGTATTTGTTAACCTATAGGGTTAACTTTTGTTAAGGAGAAGCTACAGCTCTCCACTACCCTCTGCTGTCTAACTGAAGCAGCCAATCACTAGCAAGAAACACATCCGAGTGGGAGATCTGATTAGACTCCATGTGCAGTGGCAAGCGGGAGATGTGTTGGGTTGAACACCTGGGGGGGCACAACGTGGGCTTAGGGGGCATTCCTGGCATTTGCAAGGGACTCAAAATATAATTTTAAAGCAGACACAGCCATCAAATGCTAAACTCACAACCGGTTCCAAAAAACAGATCAATCATTTCCAGTGTGACTCTTCTGGCAGAGAAAGAGCCTTTGAGACGACCTTAATCTGAGTTACTGCTTTGCATTTCAGTTGGGGTAAATAGTGTGACCGTTGTGGTGAAACATAAAGTTCTCGGTGTAATGGAAGTTAGCAGGGGAAATATCACATGCTGATGCTTGTAGAGCCTCGGAGATTGGAAACCCCCCTCCCCCGCGCTTATACTACGTTATATTCATACATGTAGCAGCGGGCATAGACATGTAGAAACGCACGTGTTTCTCACATAACTAACTTGGTAACCATTGGGGAACCACCATGCCCAGGACCTTCTCTGGGTAAACAGATATCACAGTGTTCAACGGCCTTAAAAGACATGATAATTAACAAAGAAACAGCAGAGAATGTGTTTAGACACTAAATTGTGTAAATAAAATACACTATTCCTCATAATACCTTGGTTGCATATGCACAGGCCAAACAGCAATGGAAGAAGTTGTAGTAAAGCCCTGTCCCCAAGCCACACTTCTAACCTCACCTCTATCAGCGCTACGGAATTTATATAAAACAATAAATAATAATAATAATAACATGGGTATTGCTGAAGGTCACTTTACCCCTTTTGGTCCCAGCATAAAAGCGGGTTTTATCTAGTTTTGATTCAATAAACTCACTTTATCTGCAGACCTAGAGGCCGCCATTGTTGTCTTTTGATCTTTTGAGTGACTTTCCCTGCACAAGCACCACATTGAGCTGATTCTTTCTGGCAATGCTGATAAACGATCCTGCCTATGCTGAATTCCTTTTATCCATGATTAAGAGAGTCTCTCTGGGTTATTAAGACTGAGTCATTCCACAGGAGACAGTTTGATAAGGACTCAGGGTGATTGTCTAGTAGATTGGGCTAAGATAACAGCAAGAACACATATACATGAGAAATATGCAGCCGCCTTAACATAAAAAACAATATTTTTTAAAAAAACAATAGTTAATGTACCCAGTAGAAAAGTTAGGGTTAAACAGAGGTGTATAAAATATCAACTGGGCCTACTTTTACAAAAATTACAGGCAGGGCCGGCCTTAGGGGTGTGCGACCTGTGCGGCCGCACAGGGTGCCATGGCAACAGGGGCGCTGTCCGGGACTTAAATTATAACATTGTTTGTTTTTTTGTAACTTTATTTAACACCCTCCATGTTAAATAAAGTTTTTTTTTTAACTTTATTTAACATGGAGGATGTTAAATAAAGTTAAACAAAAAAAAAAACGGTGTAGAAGGGAAATAAAGTGGTGGCTCCTTCTGGAGAGGTAAATTGTCAACCTTCTATAAAAATGAAGCCCAGACTATATAGGTAAATTTGGCAGAATTGCTGATTTTTATTTCTCTTTATGTTCTGTTTAGCCTGTACTTATAAGAATCAGGACTGCCGACTGGTCATAAATTATGACCATGGATTCACGGTAACGGCGGAGTCTGCAGATGGTACTTTTTCGAAGCCACTGGCCCAATATCCATATGAAAAACTTAAGATGTCTTCAGATGACGGGGTTAAAATGCTCTATTTAGACTTTGGAGGCAAAGATGGAGAGATTGTAAGTATTTTATATTTCTGTCCCAGTCTTGCGAGTTCTTTGACTAGCATTTTAGAACAGCCTCTATTTTATTAAAGTATTCTGTCTCTGGGAGGGAGGGTAGTAGACGTGGAAGAGCGGAATAGACTACCGCCAGAAGCGGTAGAGGTTAATACATTGAGGGAAGTTAAACATACATGACGCAGGCGTGAGGTTATCCTTAGAAAAGGTCAGCAACTAAGTAACGTTTAAGGTTTTTCCAGCTGGCAGAAAAAAAGATATTTTTTTTGTAGACCGCGGAATTGTTATTTTTACAGCTCGACGTAAGAAACGACGTATGGGTGGGTTGGGTTACCAGAGGCAGCTGGAAGTTTATAGAAACCCCACCACAAAGACATCTGAAGAAGGGACCTCTGTGGCCCCGAAAGCTTATGTGACATTGTTTTTTATGTTGTGATAAAATCTATCACTTTATGAGTAAAGTCTCCACCTGTAATACAAGTGATTGATTTAATTACAAAATACTAAACCCCCCGGGGATTAAGCAGCTGTTTGATTTTCTAGAATTACTTATTTTAGGTTAGATTACTAGTCTGGTATTGTTGGAAATAGTCATTTTTCAAACTGCTGAACATCAGTGTTTCGGTTTGGGTTCAGCTTTATTAAAGTTTATTTATTTAAGTCTATTGAGTGGATATTAAGACATTTTATGTTTTTTTTTCTCGTAGCAGTTGGATCTTCACTGTTGCCCAAAGCCCATTGTTTTCATCATTCATTCCTTCCTCTCGGCTAAGATTACGAGACTCGGCTTGGTGGCCTGAGGACCATGAGATGGTCTCTGGAGAGAAGATCAGACAGACATCCTTAAACTGTAATAGGCAATAGATAGCATTAGCAAAAAACGACTTTAATTTCAACATCTTCACAGGTCCGGGGAAGAGACGTCAAAAGAAAAGGAAAAAAAACACATAAAAGCATCGTATATTTCATGACTACTTGGAGAAAACCACAAGCCACTTTTGATGATTGACAAAAACCTTTTTTTGTGCTGGCCTTTACATGAAGGACTTGGTTGCCCAAAGAATCTGGCAGTTGTTGGGTTATTCCTTATGGTTGGACTATTCTAGGAGAGATAATAAAGGGGGCAAAGGTTTTATCCCCAGGTTTTAATGACCGACACTACACTGAATCATGGGGTTAAGACATAGCAAGTGATAAATACGAGCATTCTCCTGGAGGTTCACTCTACTGAAATCATCCCGATAACCCTCTTTTTGACCGCAGCCGTTAGAAGCCGTTATACCATAACTCTCATCCTCTGCGTTTTTTTTAATGAAACTGCGTTTGATTGGCAGGTATATCCTCAGAAGTGGTAGCACAAGGACAAAGCCCTCAAATGGTAGACTATCAAGCCAATACCCAGCCGATTATCGCCTTTCTGTTTTACTGCGACGTTTAAAGAGGGGATCCTGATTTAATTTTCTGACTATAAAAGAGGGTCACTTCTAAGGTTTAATCGTTTAATCAGTCTGGTAGAAGCATTGACTTCATCAATGAATACAAACATGGCATGCATGACCTTGGCAAAGGGTATCTGGGCATCACATCATATAAATATTTGAAAATATCTCCCTCTTGGGTTTATTCACTGATGCTGAGGTTCGTAGGAGAATTTCCGAGTTCACTATGCATTATAAAGGGCTGACAACGGGATGCTTATCCTGCACCTGGAAGGGAGCTTGCCCTGCTTAACGCATAGTTACATTGACTTTCCATAAACTCAGCTATTGAACTATGCACAATGCAGGGTAAGCTTAGACCCTGCATGACAACTGGAGTTGACCTTTTATAATGCATAATGGCTTTAGACTATAACTGCCCTGTCCACGAAGGTCTGATCAAAAATATCATTAAACACAAACATATTGTTTAAATAAATAAAACACCCAATGATTTCATGTTTAGCCTTCACACTACCAAGTATTTTAAATTATATTAGAACTTTATAACCCTGTAAATGGTAAATAAGAAGCATTTTTTGGTTACTTCGTTGAGGAGCACAATGTTTCTATGCTGGCCGTCTCTCTGTTCTCTTCTAATCAAAATCTCCCCTGGTTATTTACTGCCGAGAATAACATTGGTACTTTAATTTAAGACAAAATCGAAACTAATAATTATTTTAGTAGTCAAATATTTTAACAGGAAGCTTTGTATCAGATTATAATTGTAATTTTACTGATAGGGATTTTTTTTTTGTTCTTGGTAAAATACAATTATTGTAAATAAAAAAAAATAAATAAAACAAGAAACTTCCAATTTTTATTTTACGTATATGTTTTTTTCATACATTTCCAACTTTCTGCTAAAGGGAATAGGAATAAAGTTGTAACATCAGCCGTGACAATACAATCTACACAATGGGAACTAAATCTAGATATCTACCTAAAAAATGATCTGATATTTTGTTAAAAGAAAAAAAACCTGGTCGGGTTTCCTTAGCGTTAAAGTGAAGACTCATAACACCAGTACCTAGTCCTGTAATGATTTGGGCTTGTTTTGCGTTAAATAATTATGAAGCTTTACTTTTTCCATTTTTTTTAAACCTCTTCTCTCATGGGGTTAAATCATGGGGTTTAATCACCCCATGAGAGAAGAGGTTTAAAAAAAAAATGGAAAAAATATATTTTTTCTTCAGAAAAGTATATTATTTAGGTGTTTTTAACACTTGTAACTAAATGCAGAATTCTGCCATGGGCGGAATAATCCAGAGCTCAATCATCATGTGACACAAAAGCAAGCACCGATAGGTTGTTTTCAATAAAACTAAAATTGCTTCTTAGTTTCTTTTTTTTTATGTGATTCCATCTTCATAAGAGAGAATAATACAGCGGATCTGATAAGGTTTATTCGCTTAACATACTGGAGAATGCAATTAAGTTCTGAGTGGAACAGCACCTTTAAGATGTCCATTTGCCAGTTGGTTAGGAACCAAAGTAACTTTTCTTCTTTGATCCATGATGAAGCCTGCAATAAAAGTTTTAATATTCTAGTAAAAAACATTAGAAGGGATCTAATAACATTATATAAATATACGCAGGGCCAATATAACGAGCTCTTCAGTGACCTGTTCATTAACAGAAATGTACAAAGAACAAGAGTCACCCTCTGAGACGGGAAGAGCGCAGGTTTCATAGACGACAAAAGAAGGGATTCTTCACAGTGAGGGCAGTAAAGGTATGGAATTCACTGCCAATAGAGGTGCTGTCATCCAATACATTAGATACCTTCAAAAGGCGTTCTGGATATTTTTTTTAGAAAGGCATGACATACAGGGCTATGAATAGAATTAATATTTCAGAGCTTCTTGATTCAAGGAGAAATCTGATTGCCTTTTGGAGTCAAGAATAATTTTTCCCCCTGATGGCAGAATTCGAAGTAGCTTAATTAGTGTTTTTTTGCCTTCTTTCGGTAGAAGGGTTGAACTTGATGGACTTAGGTCTTTTTTCCACCTTATGTACTATGTAACATCTCATTCGTTTCTTAGGGCTTGTGATCTCAGGCATCACACAGAGTTGAAAGTATTTAGCAGGTAATGGAGGCGAGGCAAGCAAAAATAGGGGGCCAGTCTACCCACATTCTGCAAGGGGGTCTCTGCGTAGACGGATCCAGAAAGTTACCAGGTATGACCATGATACATTAGCGAGTTTAGGTGTGTTTTGTATGAAATGTTAAAAAAGAAAAAGCAACCAGAAGTTTTCCACCCACAGATCTCTTTCGTATTATACAGCTAAATAAAAAGGTTTTTTTTTTTTCTTTTTTGTGAAAAGAGCTCCCAATTTGCATTTGAATAAAATATTTGATTCGTGTTGATTCTTCAAAACACCACCTGCACCAGGAGCGCAGCAGAAGCAAATATTTTATATTACCGGGAGTGGAGAAATAAATTCAGATCAAATTACACACCGTACAATGGATGTATTCATGCCGGCAGGAGATAGGACTCCAGGAATGATGCATCGTTTTAAGTCTAATTATAAAGGGCGAGGGAGAGGGTACAGAAATCTGGCCGTTTCTGAGGATTCTAGAATTGTGTGAGGGCATGCGAGTTCCAGATACGAATACGCTGAATATATATATATATATATATATATATATATATATATATATGTTTGTATAATATATATGTTTGTATAATATACAAATGAGGTATTCTGGCCTTAAATGAACAAGTAACGGCCTGTAATGTCAAAAGCCACTTCTTGGATACGGTTACAAATGAGCTGCGCTCTACGGTAAAGCGATGTGGACTCTGGCAGTAGATTAAGGGTCTTTGCTTCCATCGAAAGGTTAAGGGTAATAGCTGCAATTTCAGAACCAGACAGACTTCGTCAGTTAATGTCTAGTTTAAAATGACAGCATATTTAACCAATTAGCATTACAAAAGGAGGCGATGTTGAGCTGAAAGGGTTAATAGAACCACAGAAGTTCAGAAGTAGCAGATAAGGACCATGCCGACTATCTCGTCCGGCCATGTAAATGATGTAATAAATAATCTGGGGCTCTCAAAAAATGGTGGGAGCGTCCCTTTAAGAAAGCAAAATGAGTACTTTCCTCTATTAGACACAAAGTTATTCTCCATTCCCTCTTAGAGCTTTCAGAAAACGAAGAGGATCTAATCAGTTACTTCTAGTTTTCTGTGGTTGATGGGTTGCCGATAAGTGCGTTGACATCATCAGCAAACATCAGCAAACATCAGCCAATCGACATGCTCTCAGCGTGCCGTTCCGTTTGTGCATATTATCCTAGCGTTACCTAAGTCAGCTAGACATGTCCAACCAGCACTAATCGTTACGCTCAGAGGTGAGTGCTCTTCAGGAGTCTTAAATATTAAGTATCGGAAGCTTACTGTTTTAACGTAAAACCTATCTGAAAAAGGATATTTCACAGAACGTGATCATATTAGCAGCGGGCCATAGGAAAAGAACACAGGACAATGTTACATTTACTGGTCTAAGACCATAATAATGAGTAGCCAAAGTCCAAGTCTTGATGTAACTGGCATAATATATATATATATATATATATATATATATATACATATACATATACAAGACAAGAAAGGTGATGAAAACCCCCTCCACTTAAAGTTAACATTAACTTACCAAGTTAACTAACTTGAGTTAGTGTTTGGCACTGTTTCCTTATTTCATTATATATATATATATATATATATATATAATATAATAATGCCTCTAGAGGAAGAGCTTGATGTTTTTCTTTCCTGGGGAATAGGGGTTACTTCATCTCCTAAAAATACAGCGCAAACTTTGGACGTTCCTGGATAGATTTCACTCAAATATTTTCCTTTAAACACGAAGCAAAGTAGGCGTCTCGGGGGTTATGAAAAGTTTACAAAGAAAACTGTTACTTAACTCCAGACAGAAACTAAATAAAGCCATTAACGTGTAACCATTGAAATGCGGATGAAGAATAAGAACATAAAGGTTTTTCCCCAAAAAAAAATGTAAACACGTAGAAACAATATTTACAATAATTTACTTGCTCCCTACTGGTGTTTGACCGAGGGCCCGACCGGTTCTCTTTCTGATTATAGAAGCCACATGTAACTTTGTACAGGTTCTTTAACGGGGCAGAAAGTGGCATTTTCCGCCAACTTCAGAATAAAGGACAAAAGTTTCCACTATCCCCGCATAATAGGAACGCAACCGGGGCATCTCGGACGAGGTCAACCTCCTCGCTCTAAAGGTCGGCATTTACCGGTGTTTGCAACCAGCTAATGTTTGGTAAGTTATATATTTTTTTTCTGGATGGAGATTACACTTTGTAAATCAAAGTAATTCTTATTACATTTATAGTATATCACGTCATCTGTCATAAATATTTTAGCTATATAAATAAAAAAGTAAAGGAGTGTCAGTTGCGTTATCCACATTTCAAGAATTATTTTGCTACAAGACACATACATCAGTTACAGAGGTTATTTATGGAACGCTGAACCTTTATTTAAAGTTACTTACGGCTATTTATTTGCTTATAAGCAGAAGAAAAAGAAATTGGAATTTGTGCTTGAAAAAGGTATTTTAAGGGAGGTATAAGAGAGGTGGGAGAAAGAGAGGGGGGAGAGAGAGAGAGAGAGAGAGAGAAAGAGAGGGGAGAGAAAGAGAGGGGAGAGAAAGAGAGGGGAGAGAAAGAGAGGGGAGAGAGAGAGAGAGAGGAGGGGAGAGAGAGAGAGAGAGGGGCGGAGTGGATGAATGGCAGGAAATGATGTCAGGAAAGTGCTCCCATTAAATCACTGAGAGTGCTTTCTGTATGCCCGAGGAACCCCCGCCAAGCCATTGGTGAATATATCACATGGGCACAGGGTAGCCACAGAGCCGAGGGGGCAGGGAAATGCATATGGGGGCTTCTGTAGAATCTGTTCACACGAACCACAAGAAAATCTTATCTTATCATATCGATTAAAGTGGATACGTCTGGAGCGATCGCCGACAATAAGAAAGTATAAATGCATACGACTTAAATATTTAGCATTGGCTATAATATAGGTATATTGTGAACTAGGAGCCACCGAACGCTCCGGCTACTCAGCTAAGAACATAAGAGCCCGGTTGAGTCGGCAGGTTCTGTTCTATTAGCTGGCAGCAGATGTGACGGCAGATGTTTACTGTAACCGCTCACACTATCGAGCCCCGGCTGTAAAACCCTTCAAACATTAGCGTGACAGAGCCGACGTTAAGCCGCGCGTCGTACCGGAGAAACGTTCCATAGCAGAACGGTTAATGCCATCGAAAGCAGAAGGATGGCTTCCATTAAAGAAGGTTATGGATAAAGGTGCTGTAAGTGCACAGCAGGCGCGATGCCTAAAAGCATGCCAGCCATCCCATGGTATAAACACACAACTACCGGCCTTTATTACACGTAAGGATCAGTAGAATTAACACCGCTCGTTTAGCTGGCTTTTTCATAGCACATTGTGAGGTTTTTAACAATGCATAGGATTGTGTAAAGTCGTTAAGAGGCCCTTACCTGTTTTGCCGAGAGAGTGGTAGATCAGTGGCACAGCTTCCCATAAGAGGTGGTAGAGGTCAATACAGTGAGGGAATTTAAACATGCATGGGATAGGCATTAAACTATCCTGAATCAAGACCATGGACTGATTAAAGTCAGAGTCTTTATAACAGAATAAACAGGCAGACTAGGTGGGCCGATTGGTATTTATCGTCAAATTCCGTTTTATATATTTTATCTCTGGACTTTACCTGTAACTTGAAATAATAGGTAAACAGTTTATTAAGAAAATGTTGTTTATTTTAAAAAAATACATTTATAAATAGTTTAATCAGACGAAGAAGGGCATCGTTTTGTTAGAAAACAATTAAATAAATTACAGATCTTTTCTTCATTTCTTCTTTAACTTATCCAGCTCCCACTGAACGACCTAAAAAGAAATAGATTAGAGCGGCGTGAAAACAGAGAAACCTCACATAAATAGTCGTTCTCATATGTTCTTACAAAATAAAGAATAATCACACAAAAAAAAAGAGGTGTTCCAATGTTGTGTCAGATGAAGACTCACGACGTAGGCCGAGGTCAAGGCCAGGATTATAGAACGTTAATCACTCACTTGGCTGAGCAGGAACGTCTAGATGACTTTTAGGTTGGGAATGAGCCTGAATACGACAAGTGTTTAAACAAACTAAATAAGGCATGGCCCAGAGCCCCCCCAAAAAGGGAACGTAAAGAGTATACACCTCTTTACTGCCACCAAAGCACACAAGTCATCCACGAAGAAAACCCATTTAGAAGACGTAGCCCCCGGTATTCACTTGTCAGGGAACTTTAAGGTTGGTGGTTTGGATCAGACAAGACCCAAGCAGGAGAGTACTGCACTGAGTACACTGAAACCTAAACGATGGAACCCACTGGCCATGGATGGGTTCATGGCAGCACGGGGTCATCTCTTTGTGATGAAACCACCTCAAGTCCAGTATTCCTCTGGTCCCGGGGAAAAATATTTAACCAGAGACGTACTCGGTCACCTTGGAGAGGTAAAGCTGTAAATCTGGGTGCAGTATTGCTGCTTTAAATAACTGAAGCCATGACCTGGCAGCAAAGGGATTCTCCCCCAGTCCGTTCCCAACCAAAAGCACTGGAAGACATTAATAGTAACAGCAATGCTTCCCGGTTAAGGACATCAGCCCTTATAGATGGGTCAGAAGGCAGACACAAGAAACAGCACCACAAAGCATAATAAAATAAGCGTAGAGTGCAAGCGAACAACACAGAGAGGAGGGAATGAGCTGAAATAAAAAATCCTGTATAATAACCATTAGCGCACAATCACACACGATGAGACAGCCTGGGCCGAGAGTCCACGCAGTGCGCGGCATTAAGACTAAAACAAGGACAGAACATCACTACCCGAGAGCGTCACTCGCCGGAGAACATTCTTTTTTTGGTGTAGATGATGGATGCGTTCTGGTCTATTTCCACCCAATAATACACGATGGATCAATGACATCCACACAAAAGCAGCGGCTCTGCCCGGCTGAATTCAGACAACCGTGTTTACAAGTCAAACAAGCATTTATTTGCTTGGAGACGGGGGGGGGGGTAAAAAAATGGCAGCGTGACATGTGCTATACTATCATTAAGAAACAATAGTGGAGGAGAATTGATTTGCTAAAACAAACATGATCCTCTTGGCCCAATTTGTGCCGCTGCCACTTTATACAGCATGCGTGAAGATATCGGGGTCTATTCACTAAAGGGGAAGTTTGCAAGAGGGCTGTGGTTTTAATTCCCTTTCTCCGATATTATATAGGGCCGGCGGTGACCAATTTATCCAGCGAGAAGAGCTGAGCTGGCCTCGTATAACGCAATGTGTATGGAGACTTTCAAGAAGCTTCAGCGATTTGGCTATACATTGTACAGGGCCAGCCAAGCTCTTTCTGCAGCAGCTCACTGGGGTGGGATCTTCATAACGTATAGTGATCTGAAACCACAACTTTCCTGCAAACTCATTTTAATGAACAGACCCAGTTGTGTCCTCCTCAACCCCCCCCCACTACTTAAGACCCCCACTCACCTTGTGTTACCTAAAAGCTGGACACTGCATTGTTCCCCAGGTGTTGTTCTTACCTGTTTGGCGTTATTACCCGCAGCTTTCTTCATTTCATCGATCAGCCCTCTCGAGGTTTTCAGATCCTAAACATGTAGAAAAACAAGAGCAGGCTTGAGAAGCGATCGCCGTAGCGCAGGCCGCAGACACCGAGGTGATCCGCACGCAACCCAGAAGACAACCCAAGACTGCTTTAACGCAAAAACAAACTCACTTATTTCTTTCACTATGGATTTTAAAGGGGAGCTTCTTCCAAAATAAATGTGGAACGTAAAGCGACATTAGGGAGAAGAAGAGTCACGTCTTGGGAGATGGGGGGTCCATATTTGGATTGCGCAGGTGGAACCTGATCTAAATGGAAGGAGCCATGGCCAAACAAGCCTCACCCCACTTATTACAAGACGTGCCCTATCCACACATCTAACCCAGAGGTGGATTTTGGTGCAGAAAGCCTAAAAACAGCAAAGTAAACGTCCTGCTGTAAGACATATTCGACAAGCAGAGAGATGACGGAGCTGCATAGAGCATCACGGCGGAGTAAGCGTCCGCTCACAGCAGGCCCGTCGTTATTTACAGCATGAACGGAAAAATATTCTCTGTGACTATTTAGGATGAAATAAAATCAGGCATATTTGTGTGTGAAATGCAATCGTCGCAGCTTGAGGCTGGAATCACTGAACAGTGAAATATAGTTTAATGGCATAAACGGTCGCGGTAAGTCACGAGTCCCGAGAGAGACACAATTCACAGGGGTTCAGACGCTGCAGACGCTATTACAACAGCAGAACCAAGAGCGCTCGCAACCGGCAAATACTGAATCCAATCCCCCAAATGAAGCGGTCGGTGCTCAGCAAACCGAAAGGGTCAGGCGCTCCCGGACCCCCCTCCCGAGAACGTACACTCTATGAAGGTGAGCGCCACTCAATAGCCGGGGAAATAAAGCTAGTTGACTCGAGCAGTAATAGTATAAATGTATTCATTCCAGGTGAAATATTAAAAGGGCACTAATCCGCCTTCGTGGATTTAACAACAGAACAACTAAACACTGGGGAGGACTGACAGAGAGAGAACTGTCTCCTAAACACGAAGTGTTATATATCACCAAGGCACAGCTCCGATAGAGAGCATTCTGTGCCAGAGGTCACAAGCGGCTCCAATGACGATACACACACACATAAACAGAAGGTGACGTCAGATAAGAATCATTCAGCCCATTTTTCCCGACTCAAAGCCCAATCAGTCCTTGGTCTGGTCCCATAGTCAAGATAACGTTATGCCTACCCCATGCACGTGTAAATTCCCACATTGTATTAGCTCCCACCACTTCTGCTGTGCACTGTTCAATGTATCTACCACTGTCCCAGTAGAGAAGAACTATCTTCCATTATACCTAATCCTCTGATCCTCTAGTCTTAGACTAAGCTCCTCTATTTACTTAAATTGGCCATTTGAATTGTTCAACCCCCACGTCCACCCTGTTGCAGGGCACCAAATAAATGGAACACTTACCAGGGTAATCAATGGTTGGAACATAAGCCTGCACTACAAAACTGCCTTTTTAATACACAAAAAAGCAAGCCATCATCTAGCAAGTCATCTACGCTGAACACTTTGTTTCTAACGCCCTAAAGTTTCTTTTCTGTAATGTATGACGTGTAAAGAAGTGACTTAGAAACGCCAAATATACAAGACCTTTAAAAAGAATTTGGACACGTCAAACAGCCGCTGGCTGCAAGCCACAAAGCAGGGGTGGCTGTCATCAACGCCGTATTTCTTAAGCGTTTTGGATACGACCTCCTTCAGCATCTGCAAATAAAAGAAAATCAGGTCAATATCCATAACGGAGAAATGTAACTTATATATTCACTGGTCTCGTAATGACAGACTTGACAGAACTGCCTAAAAAAATAAATCGGGAAGGAATAAGTCGAGGTGAAAATAAAAATATGAATACTTAATGAAGAATGATTATTAAATACTTGAAGGGAGTCAAAAGAACAAGATGTATAGCTTGGATGAGAAAAGAAAAAAAAAAAGGAGATGCGATAGAAATATATAAAATTCATAATGTGATTTCACAAAGTGCAGGAGGGTCTTTTATTTCAAATGAGGAGAAATGTTAGAATAATTATTCTGCAACAATCCGTACAGGGGAATATAGCAATTGTTCAGCATAAATCGTTCACCTTTAGGATGTTGATTTGTACAAAATAAAACAAAAAGTAAAAAAAAAAAACAGATGTGAAGATGCCACTGGTGAGCACCGATAAATCCTTCTCGGCTTAAACTGACAGTATGGTCTCTGTGGGGCTGCCAAAGCGTTGGGACCACCAGTCTAAATACGCACAGTCTAAAGTATACCCTTTTTTCACTCTGTCCTTCCCTGGTGCTCTTCTTTTCTATGTCAGTATGATTGTTACAAACCACAATGTGCGGCCCCCTCCAGATATCAGGTCTATATACACATATGTTTCTTATGAGCCTGTTCAGTTACATTCCTATCAAACTGTTAATATTACTTCCTTGCAGAAGCTCACTGGGGATGGCTATTCATGGTATATAGTGAAGTCAGTGAGGTGAAACTGCAACTCTCCTGCAACCCCCTTTTGTAAATAAACCCCATTTAGGACCCGAAAGCTCTACACCTCAGCCTAAGGATAGATCCCCTACATTATAGAGATCAGGTCTGACTTTCTTCAATGGAATCTTTTACCCGGTTATGTTTTTGAGATCTCGACTCCTTTCTCTCCTGTTCCGGATTTGAAGTTTGCGTTGCCGGAGGCGGCTTATTAGACACAGATTGTATTTGGCTGTTTGGAGGGTGAGCAGTTGAAGGGGCCGAGGTCACTTTTTCGGGGCGCGTCCTCGTGACCCTGGACAGTTGCTGACACCCGCTGCCTTCACTCGCAAGGGACAGCAGGGAATCGGAGCTCTCGGATTTTGCAAGTCTGGTTGACCATGAAATATAAATGGGGAGAAAAAAAGGCAATGCGTTACAAAATCCTATATGTACAAATCAGCACAGAAATTGTTACAACTTCTTAGTCCTACAACCGAGGGGTTAATATAGTCTGCATTCATACATGTTACATTTTAAAGCTCAATCCGCAGAGACAAAACAACTTCATTTCAATGACAATAAGCTGCGTCGTAGTTTCCCGATCGAAAGCTTAATGTACTTTACCTCTTGCTGGCGTAGAGTCCTTCGAGATCCTTCGAACGGCGTTTGAGACGCAACGGGTCTGCCCCGAGATCACCCTGCAGCGACTCGCCATCGGGCACGCTGCCCGGCTCTGACAGCACCGCCGGGGACGGCAGGGGGCTTAACGCGAAGGGAACGGGGCAGCACTCTCTCGTGCAGGTGGTCTGGGTTTCATAGCGGATGAGACGAGACTGGAGCTCCACAAAGCCCACGTCGCGGTCCAAAGCTTTGCGATGATCAAGACAGAACCTAAAGAGAGGAAACAAAAGCCATCGGAAGTCTTAGTCCCAGGGGAGCCACGAGAAGCGATCTTATTTTAGTGAGGTTTGGGATTTTCAGATGTAGAAGCAGAGTCAGTTACATTAGGTGAAGAAGCTCTGACAGTTTAGTATATGTGGAGGTGCTCTGAATGTTCATTTGTTTTTAGCTCCTGGGACAAGGTATTTTTTTAGAGGGACTTCTACTTTCGGGACTAGAGATGGCGCAAAAGGCTGCTAGCTGTAAGAAGCATGAATTATTGGTTTGATCATTATTGATGATACATATAATAAAATCAGTTATTGTGTGCTACAAATTTGACCCGAGTGTTTTTAAGTGACCAAACCCCCCAGCGCTAAAAATATCACACGTTCCTACGCTGAACGATGCGGCTGAAAGAATTCAGACCAGAATCTCAAATACATGATTCAGATACAGCGCAGCTCAGTACAGAGACACTCACTCGAGGCCATGGTAATGACATTCGGCTGCTTTCTCAAAAGGCAAGCCTTTGAGTTTCCGCGGGGTAAGCCTGGGCGTCAAAAGGAAGGCGTTCTCACTGGAAGAGGCAAGAAAATGAAACTTAATGGAAGAATATATGAAATAGCGCTTCAACCTGTTGTCGAATACTGTAAGTAGGAGCCTGAGGGACTGAAAAATTCACTTTTATCTAGCTTCAAAACATTCTATCAAAATATATCCAAATTACTGAGAACTTCCTAAGTTATCAATTAAGTTAAAAAATGTAAAGTTCCAGCTAATTGATGAGAAGCAAGATCAGGTTGAACAGAGACACCTAGTGGACGTCGGTGGAATCAGCGTATTTATGTTCGTGTTCTAGCAGCGTTATATAAGCCAAATCTACAAGTCTACACCTTGACCCCTCATCATATTTCCTAATCACCCAGAAGGACCCTCTGCCACGTGTAAGTCTATAGAGGAAAGACTTCACTGGATAAGCAGGACTTCATTGCCATAAAGTATCAGCTCAGTGTAGTGTTTGTGCAGGGAAACTCATCCGAATGTCACCACACTGACATTAAATGTATTTAATGCTTACAGAAAAATACGGTTTTCATAGGAAGTGTGACATTCACACAATCCTTTTCTGTAAAAGCCACCAGGCATAGTTTTATTGCTCTTGTAATGCTGAAGGCACCTTAGTGTATTCATTTGGTTATCTAAAAAGACAAACAGATCATAAGCGCCCCTAACACAATGGCGTCGGACCTGGAGGCAGTTAGGCTGCCTACGAATGGGGTATTTTAAAACGGTGTCACAATTGTAGCAAACATTTGATCGTTCAGGTAAACACATGATATCTAGATACAAATTACCCCCCTAATCATGCAAAGACACATTTATATCCACTCACCCTCTTTGAATCTGCAAAGGCTGTAGTTCCCCGATTGCCAACCCTTGCGGAGTGAAATATTTCAGCAGCTCTTTAGCGTCTAGCGAGGTTATTCCTTCCTTCTGGCTATCCTTGCGCCCAAGCAAGTGCTCGGCTGAACTGGAAAGGATAGAAGCTCTGCGGGGGAGAAGGTGATGTATAATGACCTTTTCTAGGATAACCACAGGCAGACGAAACGTAAAGGAAAATATAACATCTTAAGATTAGAAAGCGGTCGCTTAGCCCTAAATCTCTACGTTACTCCGTGTGCCAAAAGTAGTACTATCTTAATGTAATGCAGAGGCAGCGGACTATCTCCACCCAGAGAATTCGGAACTACGGTTTCTATGATGATCAGCCGCAGGTAGTGTTTTTAATGCTAGCTGGTTACAAGAGTTTATTTCTTTTAAGGCTTCCCCTGGCTATGGCTAAAACAGAAATAGCTGTGTCTACAGCCATGACATTTAATACAAAAAGTGGACCTTTGGTACCTTATCCTTTGTTTTGTTTTCTCAAAATTCTCCAGGTTCTGGAGAACGTGTCTTTCCGGCCACTCCGCTGGGTTTGAGATCATCGCTTTCGATTCTGAAATTATAAGGGGAAATAAATATGATTTTTGATGAGAAAATGTAACCCTCTCCCCATTCCCACACACAGCGGCATGTATTGGGTTTAAACACACGTGAAGCTAAGGCACGTAACCTTCCAACAACCTACACGTTTGGGGTGGATAACTGTAGTTAAAGAAACTCGCGGTGAGTTTAAAGGAGTTTGTAGCACCGGAGCTCAAGAATGAGGGACATAAAAAAAAGTATTAATGCTTACACAGCTTAACGTGAGCGCAGGAACCAATCCGCAACCTATCAAGGCAGCCTGCTAGATAGGGTAACTCGCCAACGTAAGGAGTGGAAACACTCTGCATCCATGGAGGAGGATTAGAGGAGATTTTTTTTTATTTTTTATTTTTTTATATATAGTTTCTTCATTTATTTTGTTGCATTTGAGGGAAGGGGGGGTTACCTTTTCTCATGTATAGCTGAAATTTTTCTTTATATATGCAGACTTTGTTTACAACAAAAAAAGTTTTAAAAAGCAAATTGAGTTTATGATTTGCTGAATAAGTTGTACTTTTATTTCATCATACTTTTATATACGCTGCATTTCATGTTCCCAGCGAAACAAAATAATTGTACATTTCTAAAACTACCCCCCTCTGCATTTTTTTTTTTCAAATTTTCGGAAAATATGTAAATTTTTGCAGAAAAAAAAAACAACTTTTTTTCCCATGGCTTCAAAATTGTCAGAAACGTTACATCTCTAGGTACCAGTACTCCTATAACCCACTAAATTCAAAGCTCCTGCGCACACGATAATCAGAGTTTCCGGGTCATTTTCTTCATTCTTCCCCGTGTCGTTTCCAGCATGCCGAGCTGCATTCAAGGTCATTTCCGGAAAAATGAAAACAGAAAACGCACGTACCTGCAGGAGCCTCTCCAGAACCGGCAATCTCCAGAGAAGTGTTGGACCCGGTAGGGCTTAAGCCCTCAAAAATTCTGAAGACACCTTCCCTGGTAATCGTTAACAATGTCTTTAGAGCGGCAACGCTGGGCATAGCTTTGCTCCGTTCTTAAAACAAAGAGAAAATGTTGTATGAAAGGGATGGAAATTTTAAAGCGAAGAATTGAACGGCCTGCGACGTCTTACACTTACGAAGGTACTCTTTCACTGCCAAGGCCTGCGAACGGGCTAAAGCCTTCTCTCTCGCCACAATCGTATTGCCGTGGTAATGCTGGAGGCCGCTCAGTGCATTAACTTGATTATCTAAAAAGACAAAGGCAGGCGATCAGTGTTCCCAATACCATGGCGCTGGATACAGCAGAAGCTATTAAGCTGCCCTAAGGGTAGGTATTTTAAGTTTATTGTCCAGAAGTTAATTGTTATTGGTGCAAGTTCATCACAAAGAACTACTAATACAAGGGTGTCCAACCTGCGGCCCTCCAACTGCTGCAGGACTACATCTCCCATAATACTCTTTCAGCTAAGGTGCTGGAAGAGGAGGATGGGAGATGTAGTCCTGCAGCAGCTGGAGGGCCGCAGGTTGGACACTCTTGTGCTAATAGTTATAACGATTAATTAAAAAAAAACTGCTTATTACTTCAGACATCAGGATACTTACTTTTTTGGGGGGGGGGTTGGTTGAAATGCATTACAGTAGCGCTAAAGAATGCATATAGTTAACTATTTAGAACTAGTAGATAAGTGGAATGACCTTTCAGTAGACCTAGTAGGGTTTAATAAGGTGAGGGTATGAGGCGATCCTCAACAAAAGACAAGGACCTTGTAAGGGTTAAATCCTTGCAGATGGTAGAAAACTGGAAATATATACCGGTATATTTGGTTTTGCCATTCAAATTGTGCGTTCCTATGTTTAAATCATCGAAGCATTGTTTTGCATGATTTCAATATCTAGTCTATTGCAATTTCCACCAAACTGGATATGACGCCGCTATATAAAACGATTAATAATAATAATAATGAAACAAATGAAGGACAGGACAGCCAGCGACTTACTTTTGCTTTCATCTGATGGTTTCGATTTCAGCCTGTGGAGCAGTAAAGCAAGCGACGCAGCTCCATTGATCTGGCTGGCGGAGTGAAGCATTGTTAACGTACACAATCCGTTGTCTTTCCCTTGAACGAGGAAGAAATAGCTGCAATGCTCCCCCTTCAACTCCATACCTGGAACTTCACAGAAAACCAAGAATAAAATAACTCTTGTTACAGCCAATTACACAAGTCTTGCTAAAATTCATGACCATTTATACACAAAACAGTCCGTTTCTAACGATAGTAGGACTCCCACAGATAAAACAATTGTATGCAGAAAGCATGTAAAGAAAAATACCATTACTGTCCACAACTCCATATTTTAAACAACAATGATAAAAGGCTTCCGAAGGGGCTTTGAAGGCTTCGAGGACTTCCGGAAACGAGGAACAGGGCTCGCTTTTATTATTTCATGGTATATCTTAAAGTCTAAGAAATACGGAAAGAGTATTGTAGCTGGTCTCTTACCTTTAATCTCTTTGGGTTTTCTAGACATGTATTCCCTCCACTTTTTAGTACTCCGCTGAAGGGCAGGTGGAATGGGCAGGCTGCATACATTACAGGGCAATGTAAATATGGCCCCCACCTGGAACATTAAATAAAAACGTTAATAAAAAAGGCTGCAGAACGGACACCGTCTCGTTATCCCAAATTCTATATACATTTCCGCTCTATTTATAAAGTGTCGGATACAGCAGGATAGCATTGAAGACATTTTGTTCCCATAAACTCCTTTTATCTGGAGACTCGGAGGCGGCCATCGTTGTCAGCCATGTGATATTTTGAACAACGTCCTCTGCACACTCACCACACAGAGGTGATTCTATATGGCAAAGCCATCGTTAACAGCGAATGACGTTGGGATGCTCAAACATTTGCGCGCTCTGATTAAATGTTTGATCGCTGTAAAGTTTCATATAAACACAATAATAACACCAAGGCCATGTCTCCCCTCTTATAATAAAATAGGCAGGGCAATTGTTTGTACTATGGCATGGAGACGGCTAGCGAGGACACACCCCCCCTCCCACAAAGAAAAGGACACTCAGACTTGGCAAAGTGTGTTCTAGAAAGCACACAATTTGTTACAATACAACGTGTGCTCCTGCAAACAGTGCTCATCAATTACCTTTTCATTCAAGGAGCACAGCTGGTCTAACATGAGCTTGGATTTTCCACGCACGCAGTTTGTCGTCAGAGATCTAGAGATCCAGCTAAAGAAATGCGTTCCGTTCAAACATAATGCCCGCTGTAAATCACATTTCAACTGCTAGCTTAACATTTTCTAATGGCAGATATATAAGATCCCACTGACCATAAAAAGAACTGGGAAATTATCTACATATAGGACAAAAAAGGCAACGAGGCAGGCAAATATAAATCCCTGATACAAAAGCTTTTAGTTTCACTGTAAAAAGTACCCCAAAACACTATGAAGTGATTGGTTAAGAAAAAAAAAAGGATACAGTTCAAATGAAACATTTGATATAAAGTAGGAAGGAATTTCTGAAGTAGCCACCATCTGAACAAATTCCAGCAACGATCCATAGTAGTGAAAAACCTGCAAAGATACAAGAAAAAAAAACAAAAACTATAATGACATCAGCGAAGTAAGCGCATCTGCGATCAAAGGAGACTTTACACAATACTTTACACTATTAAACCGACTGGTCCGTCTTACCTCTGGAAGTAAAGCTCTCCGGGTCTTATCTGCGCTGTTCTCCGTAACACGGTTAAGCCTTAAGAAATAGGGCTGCTCGGTGCCGTCTGAGACAGATCGTATACAGAACTCCGGGAACTCAACCTGAGAACTAAACTAGAGGATTGGGGGAAATGTTTTATATAACACTATCTTAATAATCATCAGACTGCTATTTCTAAACTTAATTAGAAAGTTAAACAAAATCAAAGTTTGTCTCAATCAGTATAGTATTGGAATCTCACAAGAACCCGGCGGCCGTCGCCTTCTGTACCAGTAGGTCTTAACATGAATCTTATCGTCAAACTGTATACTGTCAGTTTTTATTGTTACGGTTCCCCCTATTCTAATAGTGCTAAGGATCTGCTGGTGTTCTATAAATGGATATTTTAAAACTAGTATGTAAACAAAGTTGAATTAAAATGAAATAGCACAATTATATACATATTAATCAAATGCCTTTCATTGCCCCAAAGAGTTTGGCATCTTAGAGCAGGAAATGATTTACATTCAAAAAGCGCAAATATTTTAGACACCTCTCCATATAACAAAGCAAACCACAAAATATTTTGTTACTTCCAAAAAGCAAAATAAAAGTCTTACTTTTCTCTCGCTTATTTCAACGGACCCTCTCCATAATTCCTGGGGGTCTATTAATGCGCTGACACGATCTGTTGGCACGATGCATGCGGACAGGTAATTTGCAATCTGCTGCCATCTGGGGAAAGATATATTGTAAAGCTGTTAACCTGCATGGTGTAAAAATGTGACCGTTTCATTTGTAGTTATTTATATTCAAGCAATTTCCAATATTAAAAAAAAATATATATATATATTTTTTTAAATCAAAATAAGACATCAAAATAATGTTTTGGAAATGAAGAATGTGATCCTTGTTCTGTATAACGTTTTGAAGGAGACTTTGCTTTACTAGTTAAACATGGTTGAGAAATAAGACAATGCTTCGTCAAACCTATAGAAGAGGTTTCTTTGGCTTAACTGCAGCGCGGCCCATCGAAGCAGCAGCAAAGTCTGCAACGTGTTCGTTAATTAAGAAGCCAAATGAAACCTTACCCTTTGTGATCTTTCGTCACGATGGTGATTTTGGCAGAGTGCCATTCCTTTAGATGTTTGATGGCACCAATCGCAGGAATACAGTCCTTCAATCTCGGAGCCTCTGAAGATATTAACAGGACATCGACCAAAGCTCGCCCTGGAAAAAAGAATGGATCGATCAAAATCTCCCAACCCCTAGCATATTACTATGTGCTACGCCTTATATTTGTCCCCCCATTCCCTCAAGATTGTAAGCTTGCGAGCCGATCCTCTCCACCTAATGTATCGCTTTGTCTTAGTCTGTCAATTCTCGTCTTGTCAGACCCCTTTAATATATGTATTGTATTTAGAGCTGCGTATACTGTTGGTGCTATATAAATAAAATAATAATAATTAAAGGCATAAACATTACAGCAAAGGCAACATATCCAGTAAAATGGCAACAAAATCTATGGTCAAATATAGACCCGCGCCTTTTCTCTCTGTAATCTTATGAGTCAAAGAAGACGTCTTGCTAGCTCCTCTGTATTATTTGTAGGGCTGCAACAACTAATCGATAAAATCGATAATAATCGATAATGAAATTCGTTGGCAACGAATTTCATTATCGATTAGTTGAATCGATTATTATCGATTATAAAATGAGGGTTTTTTCAGAGCAAACGCTCTGAAAAATCCCCCTCATTATATAATCCGTTTAGTCTGACTCACCGTCTCACAGCAGCAGCTCCTACTTACTCCCCCTCCCTGTAATCACTGTGACAACTGGCCCCGCCCCTTCCTTCTCCAGGCCAGAACCACATGGCTGTGACACTCATCTAACTGTAAGTATATGTATATATGTATATATGTATATGTATATATATATATATATATATATATATAATGTGTATGTGTGTGTATATATATATATGTAATATGTAATATATATATATATATATTTGGGCTACTGAAAGTTAGGGGAGGTGGGGGTTAATTTAGGGGCAGTTATGGTTAGTGGGGTGTTTAGGGTTAATTTAGGGGCAGTTATGTTAATAGGGTGTTTAGGGTTAATTTAGGGGCAGTTATGTTAATAGGGTGTTTAGGGTTAATTTAGGAGCAGCTGTGGTTAATGGGGTGTTTGGGGTTAATTTGAGGCAGTTGTGGTTAATGGTGTGTTTAGGGTTAATTTAGGGGATGCTGTGGTTGATGGGGTATTTAGGGTTAATTTAGGGGATGCTGTGGTTAAGGGGGTGTTAAGGGTTAATTTAGGGGCAGTTATGGTTAATGTGGAGTTTAGGGTTAATTTAGGGGAATCTAAATCCTGGGGGCAGTGAAGTGACATATCTGGGGGTATAAGGCATATACAGTATATAAGGCATATGTGGGGAGGGCAGTGTGGCATGTCTGGGGAGGACGGAGTGGTGTATCAGGGTGTATAAGGCATATCTGGGGGTAGAGAAGTGGCATGTCTGGGAGGCAGGGTGGCATGTCTGGGGAGGATGGAGTGGGGTATCGGGATATAAGGCGTATCAGGCACAGTGGCAGATGTGGGAGGCAGCGTGGAGTGGCAGATGTGGGAGGCAGCGTGGCATATGTGGGAGGCAGCGTGGCATATGTGGGAGGCAGCGTGGAGTGGCAGATGTGGGAGGCAGCATGGCGTGGCATATGTGGGGAGGGCAGGGTGGCATGTCTGGGGAGGATGGAGTGGTGTTTCAGGGGGTATAAGGCGTATCAGGCACAGTGGCATGTGGGGGGTAGAGTGGAGTGGCAGATGTGGGAGGCAGCGTGGCGTGGCAGATGTGGGAGGCAGCGTGGAGTGGCATATGTGGGAGGCAGCGTGGAGTGGCAGATGTGGGAGGCAGCGTGGAGTGCTGTGGTAGGCAGCGTGGAGTGCTGTGGTAGGCAGCGTGGCATATGTGGGAGGCAGCGTGGAGTGCTGTGGTAGGCAGCGTGGCATATGTGGGGGGGCAGCATGGCATGTCTGGGAGGCAGCGTAGCAAGTCTGGGCTCAAATGTGCATATATTGGGGGGCTGGTTGGGAAATAAAGACAAGAAATGTATTATCAAAGTTTTTTTATTCTGCTGTTTGTATTTAACATCATTTGTTTAGTAAATTATTTAAAATAAATGAAAAATTTACATTTTTTTTATCCGATTAATCGATTAATCGAAAAAATAATCGGCCAACTAATCGATTATTAAAATAATCGTTAGTTGCAGCCCTAATTATTTGTTCAAAGCTAGTCCATTTAAATAAAAAGAAAGAAATAACATTACCTGGTGCCGGCAGCTTGTCCGATAGTTGGTGAAGAAGTTCTGCGGACTCTTCAAACAAACTGAGCAATAGCAGGAAAAAAAAAAACAACAAACATGCTTAGGCCAACGCTATAGAAACATATAAAAATATAAAAAGCACTAATGCTTTGGTTACACATTTGGAACGATAAAGAACTAGCTGTTTAAATACTTTGTCTGGGTTATATACTATGCCTGATATCACTCTTTGCCTCTTAATTTGTTGGTCCATGGTATATATCAGATGTAGTCTTGCAGCAGCTGGAGGGCCGCAGGTTGGACACCCCTGGTGTATAGGTATATAGAATGTTTAAAAATGATCACAGCGTAAAAAGCCTTTGGTCATACTTGGATTGAGTAACTGAATCCCGGCTGCTGTCATCATCCTCTTCTTCTGGATTCTGAAGGGCGCTTAAGCATTCTTCAATGGAGCTCTGAGCCGGGTCTTCTGCATCATCAGACGCAGCGTCGGGGCTCAAATCCTCCCACTGGGAGCTGGAAAACTGAGCAGAAAACAAAATGGTCAAATGAGTAAGGCATCATCCGAGTAAAAAAAAATAAAACAAAAAATAGGAAGGTTCGATGGATTTTTACCTGGAAAGGTCCATGGACGGCCTGAAAAGCACAAAACCACCTTCTTGAGACTGGATTTCCAGTTAGTGAACAGGCTGGGGAAAAAAAGGTATTTGTTTGGAAATCATTCTCAGACAGATTCACATTTATAACAGAAGCTCGAAGACGTGTCAGGGAACGGGGTCGCACCCATTGGTCGGAGTAAGATAAGGTAAAGTCTTTTGACATGAATCAAGATATGAAAATAGTGCCTGCTGCTGATTCACAGGAAAGGTAAGCAGCGCATCAACTACAAAAAGAAAACCATCATATAGGGCAGGGGCGTCCAACCTGCGGCCCTCCAGCTGCTGCAGGACTACATCTCCCATAATGATCTTTCCGCTAAGGGGATGGCTGGTTCAGATGGGAGATGTAGTCCTGCAGCAGCTGGAGGGCCGTAGGTTGGACACCCCTGATATAGGGAGAAACCGCTGGCACGATCATTTATAACGTCTGCACTAGCCCACGCGATGCTATACATTCTGAACAGGAGTCTAAGAGGCCATTTTGGCATTTTAGGGGCCCCAAAAGCATCCACCCATTCAGAGCAATACAACACAGAACATTTCTCGTCATTTAAACGGTAATGTTTCACCTGGGAAAGTCTTTGTATATTTGGCGCTGTATTCCTTCAGCTGGGAATAAACATTCTGTACATACTCGAAACCTAAAAGTGAAAAATATATATATATATTATTCAAACATTTTAAGGGCACAAAGACAGCGGAGCTTGCAATCTGATTGTGTGATAAATACCCCAATGCCGTATACATTAAGGCTGTCTGTGACATAATTCCCATGTTTACGCCTCATTTTACAAATCACATCATCACGTCAAGTCTTTGCAAGCCAACAAAGTTCACATTTAATGGGTTTTACTCAGTCTTGGGTTTTTGTTTATCCTATTACATGTATGCTTACGATGCACAGGCTTTAAAATCAGTTCAAAACCCCATATACATGAGAATGTATTTAATAACATTACATCACACCGACTTGTGCAGAGCGAGTACCGAGCTAAACGGTTCTTGTAACCAGACGATGCAATTTTATATTATACAGCCCACTAAACAGTCATCATGGAGGCTCAGACGTTAAAGGGCAGGAAGAGATCAGGACAGGCGAGTTTCCCCGCTCAGATTCTTCTCCCTCTATAACTATTAAGTACGAGATCATTGGGAAGGTTGATCGGTAGGAGGACATGCTGCGCTCATGGATTTGGTTTGTCGGGGATGCTGCGCTCATGGATTTGGTTTGCTGGGGATGCTGCGATTTGTGACACCAGGACAGGTGGAAGGATGAAAACCTGCTGTAGGTATTGATCATGCTGGGGCTGGGAGAAAGGCTTTGCCTGGATGTCCTTTAAATACAGCACCTGGGTACCCAGCCTGACCTCCAGCATGCAGACCCCGGGAATACACGGAGGACGCCGGATACTCTGTCAGCTCAGTACCTGGAGGGACGAGCTTCTTATCCCGGCCGCCCTGCAGCCCCTTCTCCCAGCTGACTAACAACACAAAGCGCTCCATGGCCCGGGACGGTCCGAACGCTCAGTCCAGGCCCGATCCACTCTGCAAGCACTGAGCTCCGGGACACGGACTGCGTCGGTACCAATATCCAACTACAAGCCGGATATACCCGGCTCTGACAGACGGTACAGTCCGGGAATCCGAACTACGCGCCACACCACGGACTTCCGGCCTACACAGCTGTCATGTGACTGACGGAGAGCGATAAACACCCGAGGCAACAATACTTATTAACGACGCCTACAGCAAAAATGATCCCTTTAGGATGTAGACATTACACTGGATACCAAAAAAAAAAGCTCAAGCAGTTGCTCCGATAAAATGGCTCCTGTGGTCAGACAACATTAGTGCCTTATGTACTTAGATCTCTAGTGCATTAAACTACTAGACACTTCGGAAACAAGCACTGGAACACAAGGGTTCCTACTGCCTATTCCATTGCTGTTTTATTTAGTTAGGGGTTATTATGTGCTTAATCCGCTTCTTTATTAAGAGAACAGAAGCGTACAGAATCATGGTGCGCGAGCCCAATGATTTATTCCCCCCTCTTGGTTTAGATCGATAGGGCTTGTGATCTGTTTCCCGTCGGAACATATTTATAGATGCACCGGGTTGAGGTTGTCTGGGGTTCAGCTCGTGGTGTCATGGTGACCTCCTTGTGATGGCGAGTTACAGCAGATCAGCCCAGGTAGGAGCACCAGGCTGGGGAGAACTAATGCAGCAATGCAGCACTAAATATCTCGCTGACATGTTACGTATGGCGTGGGTTATCACGCGTGGAGTGACTGGAATGCACATTACTGTCATGCCTTTCCATGTGACTTGGTGGCGGGGCAGAGCTGTCATGTCATTCATGTAATCACCGATCTGTGCTTGTATTAGAAAGCACTGTAGACCCGGTGTTCTAGTCTTGGCTATCAACCCCCCAAGTGTCCCTATTAAAGGAAGGACAGTCCCTCTTTATTCCCTTTGAAGCCCCTCTTTTCTAGGAGTTCAGATTATTTGCTGGGTATGGATGTATTAAAGGGTTCCACAGCCACAATAGGGTGCATTTAAGTAGCAGAAAATGGTCTTGTAAAATAAATTGTTTAAATAATATAAGTATCCAAATGCCTCACTCGGTTATATGTAATGTAGTTTTGTAAAGCCCCGCCCCTGGACACGCCCCCATTGGCCATCAGAGCTTGCCTTCTTTTTGCAATAACCCCCTTAAGTGTGTCCTGATGAGTCTATGGCACCCAGACAGCACCTTTACAGGGCTGGTAATCGTGGGTTAGCAAGGTGTCTACCGGGGCCGGAAGGGGAGATCATAGATCTAAAATTAAAGGGAACGCGAGGTCTGTCCATCCAGACTTCTGTATCTCTCTCTTGCGGAGCGTGACGGGATATGATGCCTTATCCTGACGCTCAGCACTATATATGTGTGTATATATATATATATATATATATATATATATATATATATATATTATTTATTTTTTTATTGAAAGCCAGATTTTGTGTTCTTCTCCACACACACATGTACCCATACAAGAAGAATAATAAAATGAATGATAGTACACCTAGTAGGTTTCCCGCTCTAGGCTGTTGCCACTTAAATAATATGCTGATGCTGGTGCCTTAATTCTTCTTAATACCATCCCACCATTAAAGCTTCAGTTTCACGTAGAAAAAAGTAATAGCATGAAGATAACATATATATATATACACACCGCATAATACACGCAATGTGTGTGTCAGTATTCTGACGTTGGCTTCTCTCGTCATTAAGCAATGGGCCACCTTTGCCAGAATGTGGTATCTTATTGATGGAAAGATGCAGCCACCAGGGAAGATCGCATCTCTCTGCGCCGTGCACCTGAAGGGGAAACACAAGCCGACGTATCATGCGCTAAGTGAGTATACAACGCGTGATTATCACTTTTTTTTATCACGTTTTCTAATGATTTCTTTAGTATTTCATGAGGTGCTCAACCGGATCCTGTTACTTATTCCAAGAATTTTTTTCTAATAGTATAAGGGTTTTTTTTTTTTTTTTTTATAGTAAACCCAAATGGCTAATGGGTTGTACTTCCTTTTGCCAACACCAGGGGGTGCAGTAGGCCAGGTACTTCTTGGAATTGCGCTGTATGTCATTATCACATACGATAACACGCTTACATTCCCTGCAGGTACCTTCATCTTGCCTAATGTTTTTTTTCTGAAAAGATGTAGAACCAATGAAGCATAACAGATCAGATACTAGACATTTTCTACATCTTTATCAAAGCAGGCATTTGTTTTGGTTAACATTTTGAATCCTTCTAGATTGTAAGTTCCTTTGAGCAGGGCCCTTTATCACTCCCATCACTCCTGCGTTCCAATGGCCCTTTATCACTCCCATCACTCCTGTGTTCCAATGGCCTTTTATCACTCCCATCACTCCTGCGTTCCAATGGCCCTTTATCACTCCCATCACTCCTGTGTTCCACTGACCCTTTATCACTCCCATCACTCCTGCGTTCCAATGGCATGTTGTGTTCGCTGATCCAAGTTTAAAAGGCTAATTAATCATGCACATAAGGAAATCAATCAAAAGGAACCACTTCGTTCCTATGTTAGTTAATGTTTATATATATATATATATATATATATATATTATACATACACACAATGGGAGCATTTTTTATGGAATTTGTGGTTGCCAGTCAGTTGAAACTTTTGGAATGTGAATAAATGTCTTTTTTTCTCAACAACAATTCTATGGTTATCTGAGAAAACAAGTAAGAACACACAGGAAATATTATTAATGTTTTTGAGAGCCAGGAGCCTCCACCTGGCCTGCTGGATTCTTGAGGATTCGAAGCCCTCTTTCTGTTTATGACTTCTGGACAGGCGCCACATGCCCTACAGTCACATGCTACATACAAGCTCATTTTTAAAGAGACAGTACCCCCCCTGACACCCCCCCCCCCATCACACCCAGCTACTCCATTTAACATAGCTGAAAACTTTCAGGCTCATCAAATACCATAATATCTATTTAATGTATATATAAATATGGTTTCCATATTTACGTGCAAAAAGCTACATTTTATGTAAAATCTATATATTACATTTCTATATATATATATTTTTTTCCTGGTTTCTATTTGGTGGATTTGTGTTAATTTTTACAGCCAATACTTTTATTGCACTTCCATGAATAACCACTAGGTGTCCCCTCGTCTCCTAATTAATGTACTGAACACCAAACAAACAAACAAACAATGTAACATTATACTTGAAATATTTTTTTATATCTTAATGATCATCTTTGTTACTCTTGAGTAACTATGGCAGCCCACTTGCACACAAGCTTTCACTTGTCAGCATAGGGGATAACATTAATCCCTCTCTTACTATCGCTGAAATAAATTTGGGGATATTAAGTTTATAAGTATTGCCCTGTTACATGCATTTGAACCGTCCGGCCCGCCTGCGCATGTTAGTGTTGTTGTGTGACTGCAGCCCTACCTGCTTCTCTGCCCTTGACTGTCCAGCCGATGGAGTTGCCAGTGGGGATTGGTACGGGGTTGCTCGATATTGGACAAGGTCACTAGTGAACGACACATCAGGAGTGTAGGGACTCCGACTCACTTTGAATGAGCGGCATCAAGGAAGCTGCTGCCTGAGTGGTCCGTGTGCCATACCAGGGCGTTTCGGCCCCTTTAAATTTGGCTGCGTGTGTTAAAATGTTAAATGGTACCGAAGCTCTAACGTGCAGCCCGTCTATTAAACATTGCTAGTGGAATGGGTTGTGGCCCCGTCAGAGGACGCCACCTTTGCCACAAGAAAGTTTGTGAAATGTCTGCCCTGCCCGATCTGCCCCGGCTGCTGTTATTGTGAGGTGGAAGTCTGGGTACGATGGATGCCAGGAGAACGCTACCTACCGGAATGCATTGTGTAACTTTCGGTGGAGGAGGAATAATGGTCTGGGGCTGTTCTGCAGGGTTCCAGTAAAGGGGTATTGTTAGTGCTGGAGCGTCCAAAGACAGTTTGGACAATGATCTACTTCTAGCTTTGTGGGAACAGTTTGGGGAAGACCCTTTTCTATTCCACCATGACTGTGCCCAGCGCACAAAGC